>NC_085027.1:2517605-2625105 GCF_963692335.1 Osmerus eperlanus
AATCGGAGATCAGTCTCTGTCCTGAGTGTCTTCCCGTAGCCGTACCATGTTTTGGGGTTGACTCAAAACGCCCCAGAGCACTTCCCGGCGTTGCGTTGAAACAGAGCCAAGCTGCGCTGCTACAGGGCTTGAACAGCTCCTTTGGAGGGAAATCTTTTTACAGTCAAACCTGGGTTGCCAGATGAATTATTTTGATACCATATAATAACAGGTTGCATACCAACGATGTACATCTTGTTCTTTTTTATTGCAGTTATGGTTACCAAAGAACAATAAACAGGAATAATCTTTTTTGAGTAGCAGGTAATCTTTATTGGATAAAGACTGTGATTAAATGAAAGAAAATGACTGATATACAGTTTGTATTTCTCCAAATTCACTAGAAAATAACTAAGGCCACTGGATGATATAATGGTGTTGGCTCGCTCCCTAGGTTGGATATACTGTTGGTAATCCATTAAAGTACTTTGAGCGTTTGCTTGACTGCAAAGTAATCCCATAGCTTAACTGTGCCAGGCAAGTTCAGTTAGGTTCAGCTCAAGTATTAGAAATGATTCAAAAGAGCAATGCAGTGTATCTTAATAGCGACTTGTAGGCGAAATGTCTATATGAATAGTGGTTAAGGGGTGTGAGTGCACTGTTTGCATGAAGAAAAGGGGGAGGTATTGCTTCCAATCCCTCTGCACACCCTTGACTATCCTACGGATTCTAAATACTACAAGTGCAGTCCTTTCCCCCTCAGGACAAGCCTCTAACTAAGGGTGTGTTTGCTTCTAGGAGACCAGCCGTTCCCTAGCCTGGCTGCATACGGGGCGTCCAAGGCCGCCCTCAACCTCTTCATCAACACCCTGCGGCACGAGATGGAGCCCTGGGGGGTCAAAGTCTCCACCATCCTGCCATCCTCCTACAAGACAGGTGAGGGGGGAGATGGGGGTGAGGGCAGGGGGAGATGGGGGTGAGGGCAGGGGGTGATGGGGTTGAGGGCAGGGGGAGATGGGGGTGAGGGCAGGGGGAGATGGGGGTGAGGGCAGGGGGAGATGGGGGTGAGGGCAGGGGGTGATGGGGGTGAGGGCAGGGGGTGATGGGGGTGAGGGATGGGGGTGATGGGGGTGAGGGCAGGGGGAGATGGGGGTGAGGGCAGGGGGAGATGGGATTGAGGGCAGGGGGAGATGGGGGTGAGGGCAGGGGGAGATGGGGGTGAGGGCAGGGGGAGATGGGGGTGAGGGCAGGGGGAGATGGGATTGAGGGCAGGGGGAGATGGGGGTGAGGGCAGGGGGAGATGGGGGTGAGGGCAGGGGGAGATGGGGGTGAGGGCAGGGGGAGATGGGGGTGAGGGATGGGGGTGATGGGGGTGAGGGCAGGGGGAGATGGGGGTGAGGGCAGGGGGAGATGGGGGTGAGGGCAGAGGGTGATGGGGGTGAGGGATGGGGGTGATGGGGGTGAGGGCAGGGGGAGATGGGGGTGAGGGCAGGGGGAGATGGGGGTGAGGGCAGGGGGAGATGGGGGTGAGGGCAGGGGGAGATGGGGGTGAGGGATGGGGGTGATGGGGGTGAGGGCAGGGGGAGATGGGGGTGAGGGCAGGGGGAGATGGGGGTGAGGGCAGGGGGAGATGGGGGTGAGGGCAGGGGGAGATGGGGGTGAGGGCAGGGGGAGATGGGGGTGAGGGCAGGGGGAGATGGGGGTGAGGGATGGGGGTGATGGGGGTGAGGGCAGGGGGAGATGGGGGTGAGGGCAGGGGGAGATGGGGGTGAGGGCAGGGGGAGATGGGGGTGAGGGATGGGGGTGATGGGGTTGAGGGCAGGGGGAGATGGGGGTGAGGGCAGGGGGAGATGGGGGTGAGGGCAGGGGGTGATGGGGGTGAGGGCAGGGGGTGATGGGGGTGAGGGATGGGGGTGATGGGGGTGAGGGCAGGGGGAGATGGGGGTGAGGGCAGGGGGAGATGGGATTGAGGGCAGGGGGAGATGGGGGTGAGGGCAGGGGGAGATGGGGGTGAGGGCAGGGGGAGATGGGGGTGAGGGCAGGGGGAGATGGGATTGAGGGCAGGGGGAGATGGGGGTGAGGGCAGGGGGAGATGGGGGTGAGGGCAGGGGGAGATGGGGGTGAGGGATGGGGGTGATGGGGGTGAGGGCAGGGGGAGATGGGGGTGAGGGCAGGGGGAGATGGGGGTGAGGGCAGGGGGTGATGGGGGTGAGGGATGGGGGTGATGGGGGTGAGGGCAGGGGGAGATGGGGGTGAGGGCAGGGGGAGATGGGGGTGAGGGCAGGGGGAGATGGGGGTGAGGGCAGGGGGAGATGGGGGTGAGGGATGGGGGTGATGGGGGTGAGGGCAGGGGGAGATGGGGGTGAGGGCAGGGGAGATGGGGGTGAGGGCAGGGGGAGATGGGGGTGAGGGCAGGGGGAGATGGGGGTGAGGGCAGGGGGAGATGGGGGTGAGGGCAGGGGGAGATGGGGGTGAGGGCAGGGGGAGATGGGGGTGAGGGATGGGGGTGATGGGGGTGAGGGCAGGGGGAGATGGGGTTGAGGGCAGGGGGTACAAGTGGAAGGATTTGATGGTAATAGCAGGTGGTGGATGGGGGGAGGGGTGAGTGTGTGTGAGTTTGCGGTTGCACCCACATTAAACTGTAGCCGGTGAACTGGATCCACACAACACTTTAAGGCAGTAGTGGTCTAGACTTTTTCTGGACAGAATAAGTGTTGTCTGTGATGCAACCCATTAGCGGTTAGGGAACAGAAAACCACTTGAACATTGAACATCCCCACCGAAAAAAGCACATTTCAATCCAGCGGATTTGCACTACTGAGGATCCGAAGTAACAAAAGATGCTTAACAGAGCGTTTTAACCACTGTTGTTTACATATTTGGATCACAGGACACATCATCTCCTCTCTGTAACTGCCTTTTTTCCTCTCATTGACTTAAAGTTGTGGCCGGCCAAAAGCAGTCCCAGATGATTAGAGATTAGATGTCGGGACAAAGTGTGCCTGTACTTTGTTTACACTCTTTTTCCCACTAACCCATCATTCCTCTTCAGCCCTGTAACTTATTCTCCATGGTTGATACGTTATCCCACGGCTTACACAACAATAGCACAGAGCGAGAAATATGACTGGAGGGAAAGAGACCGAGATACCTCTCCTGCACGAGCAGCATGCCTGGGCTGGCTACGCAAGAGAAGATCAAAGCTCAACATTTTTGCTGTGTCGTTCCCCCCCCCCTTTTCTCAGGTCAGTCCAGTAACCAGGAATACTGGGAGAAACAATTCAAGCACCTGGTCCAGAACCTGAGTCCGTCCCTCCTGGAGGAATACGGGGAGGATTACATGGAGGAAACCAAGGAACTGTTCCACAGCTACGCCAGGACAGCCAACGAAGACCTCAGCCCTGTTATCAACACCATCTCGGAGGCGCTCCTCTCCCCGAAGCCTCATGTTCGCTACTTCGCTGGCCCCGGCGTGGGCCTCATGTACTTCATCTACAGTTACTTTCCCTTCAGCATCAGTGACAGGTTCCTCCAGAAACTGTTTGTCCGGAAGAAGCTGGCACCCCGGGCCTTGAGGAAGGAAAACAGCCTGAGCTTAAACGGCCTGAACCACAATATTAACAACAACAACATTGAGAAAGTAGACAAGTAGTCTAAACTATAGATGGGTGTGGGAAAAAATATATAAATATGTGTACGAATCTGTAGGACCACTTCTGTAACAGGCTCATAGTGTTGTGTTTTGACGTACGTTTCGTTTTGTATATTTGTTTTTTACTTGTATATTGAATATGTATTATTGAAGGGATCATTGAATTGCACCAAATGTTTTTGTGTGTGTGTTTTTTTTTGTCTCGTATAATATAACATGGCAGCCAGTGAGTGGGTTCTGTGTCAGAGAAGATAAGCCTAGAGGTCAACAAGTTTGGGGTGGTAGAGCTATCTCCATGACAACAAACAATTAGGCTTAGGCTAGCCTTGTACCTGTGGGTCCCTCACCTGTGGTCTATGACCCTGTGTACTGTATTAGGTTCTAGGCACAAGCTAGCTCAGTTACGAACACATTGTAGACAACAAACGTAATAAAATCTGCCAATAAAAACGCACATTTACTACTGGCAACAGCATATTGGTATTTCACCGCATGTACAGACAACACACAAATACACACTGAAGACGTGCCTTGGTCGCAATCATTATGTATCGTAGCAATCATTATGACAGAAATGTATGTAGTGGAATTCATTTGTTTTGTTGCTGTCGTGGCTGATTTGAACTATTCCCTGTGACCTGCTCTGAGTCATACAGTACAGAGCAAAAGACACAAACTTGGCCTTGTTTTTGTAAATATGTCATTATCAAGTTTTTTGATTAATGGATCCTAGAAGTTGAATTTCAGATGTTGTTTGTACTTATGTGCATTTATTTTTATTTTTCACCTCACTGTTAACTTGTCACTTAAATCAGAATATTCATGCCAGGTGTTTTTTATTTCTGGTTTTACTCATGAATCACTTCAACTGTGAATTTTATATCACATCATGAAAAAAACGGATGAAAAAAACAAACAAACCGCAATTGTTCACTTGGTTCGTTCTTTGATAGTATTAAAGTTGACTTTTTCAAACACTTGGTCCGTCACTTTCCAAAGCACTGAGATCAGACAGTGGGTTGCCTTTGTTTCCGAAAGGTTTGTTTTCTCACCAACTGACCCTCATACTCAACCAACCACCCACTTTTAATTCCCTCAATTAGCATTTGGCGGCTGGCATCGGCTCTGCTAATTCCAGGGTTTTTCATCATTCAATTAAGCCTTGAGGTCATCGTGGCATTTCTTATCAATTGTGTTAATGACAGAGAGGGGGGGGGGAGGGGGGGGGCTCTAAACAACAACAAAAAACACCCCTCCACCAACACAACACCATCATCCACCACCACCCTCCACCACCAGTCAGCCACCTCACTTCAACTGAAAACTCAATTAATCAACGCAACAGCAGAACAATATGCAACTCCCCCTAGACACAGAAATACACACAGTACACACACTCATACATTTAGCAGATGCTCTTATCCAGAGCGACTTACAGTAAGTACAGGGACATTCTCCCCGAGGCAAGTAGGGTGAAGTGCCTTGCCCAAGGACACAACGTCATTTTGTCACGGCCATCTGACCCCATACACACAGTGTAACACACTCATACAAACAGTGTAACAGCTGCATCCCATGAGGGATCAGTGTGTGAAAAACACAAGTTTCAATCTTCAACCACTACCTAAAATGTTTTTTTAGAGGGTGATTCCATTTTTATTGGAATCACCAAAGATTGATTTTCAGCTTGTGTGCGAGTTCCACGTCTTGAGAAAAAACACATTTGCACAAAAATGTTCATAATTTTATGGTCAATTCACTTTTGGCGATCACTGACCTGCAAGTTTTGCGAACATATAAAAGGGATATGTTGAAATAATCTCCGGACATTCTGTAGTAATTCAACCCAAAAAATATGCCAAAACCCCAATGTAATTACACTCCAGTGGTTTATATTCCAGTTTCTTCCAGTGCAAAAGACCTGGGACAGACTAGTTATTTTAATTTCCATTTGGCTGGCCTGAACATACAACCTAATTCCTACTCTGCTCTATTTCCCTTGAAGGAATACTGAGTAGATATTTTGGCAGTATACCTAGCATTGTTGAAGTTCAAAGAATACAATTCATAGTACCAATTAAAGAAAGCTACAGCACAATCTTGCCAAAAGCATGTGCAAGTTAAAGAAATAGACTGCATAGATCTGCATTAGACTGCATCGATGACCGCTGTGGGCACCAGTCTTTTCATTAGGAGCAAGCGGGAGTCAGGTGGCTGAGCGGTGAGGGAATCGGGCTAGTAATCCGAAGGTTGCCAGTTCGATTCCTGGTCATGCCAACTGACGTTGTGTCCTTGGGCAAGGCACTTCACCCTACTTGCCTTGGGGGAATGTGCCTGTACTTACTGTAAGTTGCTCTGGATAAGAGTGTCTGCTAAATGACTAAATGTAAATGTAAGCGTCTTAGTAGTCCATGACCTTCCTTCAGACGACAGCTTCAAAATCAAATCAAAATGTATTTCTATAGCCCTTTTTACACGCAAGCATGTCACAGAGGGCTTCACATACGGCCATAGAATTGCCCCTCAGCTTCATCTCATTCTTCCTGTCACAGAGTGCTTCACAGTCCTGCAGGGGATTTTCAGGTCCACCTCACTCCTCTCTGCCTCAATTGTTCCCTTAAGATCAATGTTCCGATTCAAGGCTTCTTCAATGAGCCCTGAAGGGGTGTCTGCCAATGACAAGGAAGTAGGGTGCCGGAAGTCACAGGATTTGTGTTAGTGGAGGCCGAAAGCTTTGTGTGCAGCAGAGTGCCTGTTTGGGAGAAAAAAAATAAGAGGGAAGGAAATGAAACATTTTGAAATGTTTTGTGAAGGAATTTTTATTTATTTATTCCTGCACCTATATGCAGTTTCTTAACAGTCTACAACAAAGCTATCTAATCCTATGTTCAATATACAATGTCCAGTGTACACTAGTAACCAGTGTAAAAGCAAGGTAAGATGATGACAGTTAGAAGTTCCCTCCTAATTTCCATTCATGGCCTCCCCCCGCTTTGGGAAAGTGTCCTCGTAGAACCGAGTTAAATCCCAAGGCAGGAAAATTCCCAACATCTCCAGTGAACGTAATGCACTTTGAAACAGTTGGCTCCCTGACTTTCCCCTTTTTACATTCAAGCTGTTGGCTAGAATCAAACGTACAGCGAGGTCGTGTCTGGTCAATGCACGTTACTTCCTCTCTAACTGGATTCCAAAACCTGAAATAGCTGTGAGAGATCCATTCCTTTTATTTGAGCTTTTTGTGGTTTTTATTATTGTTTTTATTTATTTTATTTATTTAAACCACTGCAAACCTGGGCTCCAAACCTTTCCTGGTCCAGGAGTGCTAGTATTGCTACAGTGGCAGTAGGCCTCACTGTGGTGGTGCTGTAACACTAGAAGGAAGTGGCATGGAATCCACTTCCAACTCAGTGAAGCAAGTATGGAGAAATGACAGGAGTTGTCAGTGGAGGTTTAAATGTTTAGCTTACCAGAGCAAACCACCACATTGTGCTAAAGAAAGCCAATGTAGGGCATAGGTCAGACGGTCGCTGTGTGTATAACAAAAGAACAATAGTGTTTTGCAGATCAAATAAATACTGATGAAGTTGTAAGCCGACACCATCACATCAAGGTCCAGTGGACTCGGAAAGACGTGGCCTGAGTTGAATTTTCCACACCAGCTTTTGTTTTGGTTTGAACACCTACCAGCGTCACGCATGACGTACGTAAACGCAAACCCACGTGTTCAAGCACACTCACACGCATGCAGGTACGCACATGCATGTCCACTCCTCCCTCTCTCTCTCTCTCTCTCTCTCTCTATCTCTCTCTATCTATCTCTATCTCTCTCTCTCTCTCTCTCTGTCTCTCTCTCTCTCTCTCTATCTCTCTCCCTCTCTCTCTCTCTCTCTCTCTATCTCTCTATCTATCTCTCTCTCTCTCCCTCTCTCTCTCTCTCTCTCTCTCTCTCTCTCTCCCTCTCTCTCTCTCTCTCTCTATCTATCTCTCTCTCATCCCCCTGTTCACGACTCTTTTTCCTGCTTTGTGCATGTTTCTATTCAGAGGCACAAAAACAGGGAGACAGGAAAGAATTAGGTCGGAGAGGGAATATATTAAACAGGTATTAAACTGAATCCACAAGGAGTGACCTGCATTAGACGGCACTCAACTGTGGCTCACGATTGTTGTACTGAATACGCTGCTCTGTCAACACAGGGAAAAAAGCAGTGAGAGTCAAACCATTTAACACTCCTAATTACTGCCCTCCATCTTAATGTTCCTGCAAGTATTAATAACAATAAGTACAAAAGAAGCTGTTTCTGCAGTGGACAGTTCAGTTCAGCGGAGCTGTTTTGTCTCGACAGTCTCCCGGTACCAGCCAATCACAAAGATGGTTGACAGAGCTCTTGTCAAACGAGTTAAAATGTTTAATTTGATCTGGGGTTGTTTAACCTTACAGGAGTCGTGTTCCTTGTCATTTGTGTCAGAAATAAGTCATCTCACCTCTTTACACAACCCAGTGCTCCAACTTCCCAAGGAATACAAGCTCACGTTACTGCACCAGACCAGACCACGCTCTCACACTCGTCTTAAATCAGCTCAGTGCAGCAGACCTGGCTGTTACACAAACGTACACAGAAAAGGCCTGAGAGAGATCTGAACTACTACCAGTGTTTAAGAGTGTGGGCTAATCTAAACCAATGAGGTCTGTGGACTCCAAAAGTGCTTGAGTTGATGGAAAAGAGTTACTTAAACATCTGTCTCGTTCACTTGGGCCGGATAGATCCAAGACCGCTAGGGGCTGGTTCCTGGAACAGCACGCTGCTTTCAAATTCCTAGTATCTTCTCTGAATGAGGGAACATGGCAGAGAACATCGCTGCGCACTGGCAGGAACCTACATCAATAGTTTTGTACAGCTGGCGAGAGCGTTTCGACTCACTGGAGGAACTCTGTTAAAAAGAACAAGTAAACATTTTTATTTTTTTATTGTACAAGTGGCTGGCGTTCAAAAGCGTAGTTCTGATACGGTGTGAAGTAGGTAGGCTACTCAGGTTTGGTAACGACCATGATCTCGAAACGTTGCCGCTAACACGGATGTGTCAAAGTGCAGACATTTGTTGTCAACATTGTTGTGGGTTATTGAGTGTTGAGGGGTTAACCCTCAGGTAATACCTGTGTCACAGGAAACAGCAGAGAACAGGAAGAGCAGCCTACATACCGGTTTGCAACTTTCTGAAGTCAGAGGCCAGAGGATGCCAGTGGTGACTGGGATTTCAGAATCAGAATCAGAAAGGGGCATGCAAATGTTCCCTGGCTCTTCTTCATTGGCTCCCTTGCATAGACTGGCGCGTGTGTGTGCGTGCGTGTTTGAGTGTGTGCGTGTGTGCGCTCTCTGACCCCTCTAAGCTTGACCAACTCTTTTATGGCCTCTCCAGTAAGATAGTGATCAAGCCCAGGTCCCCTTGTTTACGTAAGCCTAGTGTTACCCAGAGTTCATATTTGGGGGTAGGCCTCTCTGCACACAAGGAATACTGAACACAGAATCATTCTTATACAGGATAACAGTTACATCTAAAAAAAAATCAACAATTAGCCATGAAAATTTGCACAGACAAGGAATTTACTCTGGCAGGAAGGTGCATACATTAAACATATAGGAGTCCTAAAACATCAGAATTCGGTTTCGAACATGTGTGGTCTTGCTAAGTAACTTCTAGGGAATAAATGTCAGGGATTACAAGAAATTGAGTAAGTAACTGTCACTGAAGGTCTCCTCCGAGCACCTAATGACTCTTGATGAGCCATGGCATATGCGCTCAAGGAGCAATCGGGAATAATCGGGAACGGGGCCGAGACCGAGACCGATAGAGAACGAAAGATCGGGGGCAAATTGCGAGGAGGATTGCTGAGATCAAGAATGACGTAGGCATCGTTTTATTTCCCTGCGGGCTTTAATTACTGATAAAAGGTTGGGGGCAAACACTTCATCAATAGCGTTAACTTCATCCACTGGAGCTACAGAGAGGGGAAAACAATGCAAGGGCACAATCAGCTGCTAGCCCTAATGGGGAGAGCAATGGTTTGAGCGCAACAGAAAGTCCATTCATTAGGACATTCACCACACATGCACTATATTGACCCATTCTCAATTCATAGGACTTCGACATCATTCAGGGGTTATACAACGCTAATACAATGTTACAGTTTGCAGTCAGCCAACCAAGACAAGTTGTATAAGCCCAAAAAAAGTTGCACACTTGTCAGCGCTCTCACTGATTACATTCACACATGCACGGAGGGATAATCGTGTGTACACAACAATGTGCCTTAAAATATCTTACCAATCGCACATACAAAAACAAACACACTTACACTCATTCATGTGCATGACCTTTATCTAACAATACTACACGTCGGGTGACATGTGTTTGGTCTGTCAGGTACTCAGGTGGATTATCACCTGAGCCTTGCTGTGTGGAGTTTGCATGATCTCCCGCTCCGCAAAGAACCACAATATGAAAACAAGCAGATTAAAACAGAATGCTCCTGTCCTGTTCCTGACCAAGACAAAAGCATGAGGACTTGTCCCCGGGTAACTGCTGATACAGCTGCATGTGGCTGCATGGAGGGGAAAAATGCAGAAATTCTTTGGAGGACACTCCTTTGTGTGTTTGTGTGTGTGTGTGTGTGTATTCTCGGTGTTGCTGCTCCCTGCATATGTGAGCGTGTCTAACTGAATAAGTGTTTCTTCTTTTTCCTCTGGTTTGGACCTCCAGCGTCTTTAACGTCTTTAAGAATGGTATCAGGAAGGAAGGAATGAGGTCAGAAGGGCCTCTCACTAAAATACCAATCAACTGACGACAGCTCAATAAAATGATCTCTTGGTCTGTTGTCAGATACACACAAGCTACATTATACAACCAGGCCAACGCTCAAACATGTCTTGTGAGTCTGTGGGCAGGAAGAGGGGACTGTGGGAACTATAGATTTAATTGCATGCCCTAGGTATGTAAAGCAGGTTTGCTTGGTAACGAGTTGTGTGGTTGATGTGCTTGTGTACTGTATATGCATGAGCTTGTGTCCTTGAGTGTGTGGGCGATGGGGTTTGTATGTCTCTATTATGTGTTTCCAGCCCCTCCGGAGCAGTCTGTAGTATGGGGCAGACAGGTGCTTGCTTGACTCAGCAAGTCAAGTTATGACACCTTTGATCGTAAGTCTCACCTCGCTTGTTGAGTATTTCACCCCAGTTTGCATAACATTCATGTTCCCAAACAGACATTAGTCTGGAACTGTGTTTCCCAGCACCCCCTGATGAAACCAATGGTATGTATCTGAATCAGTCTTACATCCTTCTCCAGCATCTCAAGGTTGCTGAGCAGAAATAAATAAATACATTATTGCATGTCGCTGGATACGCAGTGTGCTTTAGGTTCTGGAGAGCATCTTTTAAGTGCATGTTTTGAAGTCATCATAGATTCCACACTGATATGTAATTTTGACCTAAAAGGTTTGAGAGACGCCTGCGCCTTTAAAATTCCCCTGGTGCTCGCTGAACAGACATTTGAATTAGCATGCCGAACAGTACATGTCACCTGTATGATATACCCCGGAACTAAGTACAGGAATGTGAACTCGGGCATTCAGGACAAAGGTAAACCATTTTCTCTTTTGTAATGGCTTTGGTAATACTGCAACCAAATGAGAACAGGGACCTTATCAAAGTAAAAGTCATCACGATCGTTCCTATTTAAGATTATCTCCAATTACAAGCACATAGGCCTAAGATTAAAATCCCAACATGTTTTCAGGTCCAATAGCTTGACAGTGTTAAACAGTAATAGGCTACGCCAGTAACCTGACTGATTAGCATGGAGGCCCTAGGCCGAAGACAGCTATAGGTCACTAGGTTACACGTCACAATGACCCCTGTCAAATCTACGCCTTTGTCTTCCCCATTACTTTTTATCCGCTTTCTCCGAAAGCCGTTCGTACTTTGGTAGCACTGAGGCATTGCATAACTAGACTATGGATGTAGCCTACTTGTTACCCAGTAATTATGATGATTTTAATGAGGACGCACTAAATTTGTATGCGGCTGGAGGAAAGGAAGGGGAGACCGCTGTCATTTGAGGAAGACTGACAACAACAAGTGGATGTGGGACTTTTAATAATGAAGTCAACAGTCACGACCTAGCCTATACTAAACTCCACATTTCGTGAGGACAATTTCTTGTTTTGTTGAGTTCCAAATCTTAAATTAAATATTGCTGGGGTTCATTGATGTGGCAGGACCGGTAGCAGAAGGCTGTCAGGCCTTCAGCTTACATTTTATAAATCGAAGCTACAATACTTCCAAATCAGCGCCGAATTATTTAATATTTTTTCGTGAATACTTAACTGAAGTAGGGATAAATGCGGGTACAATTCCTGCATGAAGAGTGACACCGCCATCTTCCGGCAATATGGTGAAATGTTGTTATTCCTATGGTTAGGCTACTCCATTGTTTTGGGGTTAACGGGTTGTTAACGACATAGTGGATGTCGATTCGTCATATTATGTAACTTGGTGTCGGATAAGAATATAATTTTTTTTTTTATAAAAAAAAAGAATAGGCTAGATTTAGCCATTTGTTTGGTCCGGTCTGCGTAGAATATCCAATGCAATTTCCTTTTATATCCTGATCTTTCCCATTTCCCATGTGAGTTCTCATTTAAGGTTAGGTAATCCGTTGTATTTTATTACTATTAAGTTTTAAGTTTTTAAACCTTTTGAAACTGTTTTTCTATACTTTCTTTAAAAAAAAAAAATGTTTTTAAGTTTCTAAAATATTTTTTCAACAAGACGACAGCGATCAAAATATGTGACATATTGTGCCAAGACAGACCCGGCAAAATGTTACTCTTGGCCGACACCTGGGTTCGAATACTACACTTTCCACATCTCAAGCACTACCACTTCCAGTTATCCCAACTGAAAGGGAGGTCAAATATTCTGACGACAGCTATCAGGTCCAGATGTAGAAAAAAAGTTTCAAAGAAAAAGTTTTGAAGGTCAAACATTCTGACGACAGCTATCAGGACCAGATGTGAAAAAAGATTTTCACAACTTTTTTTCAAAAATGTTTTTAAACCTTTAGAAACGATTTTTTCTAAACTTTCTAAGAAATACATATATAAAAAAACAACGTTCGAAAATATTTCAACCTGACAACAGTATAATCTCTCTATACATTCGAAACCAAGTTACTTGTGCAACTCACCATCACCATTCCATCTCTGCTTTAAATCACCCAGTCCATCGTTTCTCTCAGACATATCACCACAAAACCAGGAGATGGCGCTGTTGTACCCATTCATGCAGAAATTTAACCTGAACCAGAGCAACGTGCAAACTCTCTCCATGGCTCTAACCTGAATTTATTTACACCGTTACACTAGTACAGTATTGTAATATCCTGACTTTACTTAACTCACGAAGAAAGGATTGCATAATTAGGCACGGACTTGCATCGTGTAGTTACGTTTTTTTCAATTCAAGCATCAAACCCACATAAGTGACTCAAATGAAAAATAATAATCTTTGAATTTTTCCACTGGTTTTGTTATTAATAATCCTGTATGTGTTGGTTTCAATTTCTGTGATAATTCAATATTATAGAGGTAGTTGAGAAAGTGTAGGCCTATAAATCCGTGTCAAATATTTTGAGATATGTGAAAATTACAACGCGATGATGTCCTGGCTACGAGTTAGGCTGGTTGTTAAGTTAACAGCAAGTTCAACAGTCGAGTTGGAGGACGGTAAATCAATTTAGCCGTTAATCATCACCGACTCTGGAGATCAGTGCAGATGAGCTGTTTAAACTGAAGGGAAGCTTGTCATTCTCGTGAAATCAACTGTGACACATTTGACTCCACATGGCACCTTGACTGTGACGTCACAGTCAATGTAACCAGTGTGGTGGTTGGAGACGCAAAGTATCAAACTCGCTAGCAAGGTTGTCCTGCAACAAGATTAGCTATATCTTTTGCACACAGCCGCTGTTGTGTATATTATAGTTCGTGTTGTGGGGTAGGGCAGGACGATAAATACACCCTACACAGTTGCAGAAAGAAGGGGAGACTACTATAAATGTTTGTAACCAGCCAGTTTGCTGTTTAAATGTACTAGCTACTGTAGTATAGTAGCTAACTATCGTTTGTTGAGTTGACTTTTTCCTGTCATCGAACAAGAAAAGTTCAACTTTTCTTATCCATCAAAACCAGAGAACGTCGCTAACCTACCACTGCGTTTTACAGAGGATCTGACAGCTAACTAATATTGGCAATATCTGTATCGCACCGAGGGTAAGACTAATTTGAGTTCATACATGCTAGCTACTTTGTCTTCAACAAACTTTAGTTAACTGGTGTGGTTTAGCTGACGTAAGTACAGCATTTACAAGCTAGTAAAGTCAGTAATTGGCATATTATAACTTCAGTGATGTTATGAAACGAGCTGTTAGCTAGTGCTACGTGTTTGAAGTTAATACATACAGGTACAGGGTCTACCCAAAGTAATATCACTTTTAGTGTGGCAATCCACATGAAGTATAAACACTAAACAAGTTAACCGTTTGCTAGCTTTCGAATGAAGCTAGCTAGGGTAGGTGTCCCGTGTTTTGATGACTTGTTTTTCTGACAGTAAAGGGCTTCCCCCTTCCCCCAACAACCAGCTGTTTCAAAGACCGTGGTTGATTGACGTGTCATCTGTTCAATGATAACGCTGATGTAGGCGTGGTTCGGTCTCGAACAGCCTATCACAAGGAAATATGTGTTATTACATTAGCCACATTGTATCTCACAATGTCGGATGTGTAGAGTAAAAACGAAGAAAGAGCAGTCGGGGATTGGGACGATTCATGAGGTAAATTCAAAGTAACATTGTAATGAACGGAAAACATTTTTGATTGGTTGTCTTCTGAATGTTGACGTTTTCGTTTCTGCTCACTGGGTCGTCTGATAACAATGTTTCATTTATCCGAACAAAAGGAAGCTGTTGAGACAGGAAATGAAAGGCTGTCTGCGTATTTGCTTTGAAGAACCAGTGCGTGGCACAGTTTTCCAACTCAAATCATTGATGATAATCGATTTAGAGATTAAAATGTACCAATGTAGGAGGGTAAAGGTTATGCGTTGCTGGCAAGCTGACGATATGCTTACTTGTAGCCTTTGTTTTAACAAACAGAATTGTCAACATTAAATCTGAATATTAGGCTAGTGGTGAGATTATTCTAAATTAAATAAATGGCAAAGCAGGGTCATTCATGGCAATGCCACCTATACTGATACAGTAATTAATGGAATTCATAGTGTGATAATAGAAAACTACCTGTAATCTTTTGGCTTGCATGCACGCAGTCACAGTCCCAGGCCGCCTACCCACTACGATGCCCAGCATGTTTGTTCCTGGACTTGAAGTGTTCACTGGTCCATGCCAGATAGTTTAATAAAATCATCATCGGGAACAGATAGGCTTTGGTCCATCACAGAAGTATCCTAAACTTCACACTTAAATATTCTGCTAGCTGTGAAAAGTTGTCACTGCAATTGATGCAAGTATGTTCAAAACCACAGTTTTAACACACTTTCCATTTGCTGTTGCTTTTGTTTGGACAAATGTTTGACAAATTGGTGATACAGCACTGTGGACTCAATGGCCAAAAACTTAAATATAACAACTTTAACATTAAAAACTGCCTGTGCTGACTGTTACACCCAACTGCTTAACTGGGGTTCATAGTTATGGTACACATGCTTTGTTATGTAGTTCGTATGAGTATTATAGCCCCTTACAGTCATGCAGGCTAGACATGAGGTCAGTGTATGTTTGGGTGCTGACAGGTTCTCTATCAAGAGTTGTCATCGCGACATGGAACAGCAATAACGTCTGTAAAACAAATCATTCAGTCTTAAAACCCTCGACTTTAGATCCGGCTCTAGGTAACTTGTGTTGGTTTTTCCTCTGGTATCAATCTTCCATTATAGTCGAGGCAAAAGAAATCCTCCTGTTTTTATTAAGCCCACTTTTCAAATGTGAAGACCAGGAAGGTTGTTTTGGTCTTTAGGCCGTTGCCGTGGCTATCGTTGAGCTGCTCATCCTTGTAGATTTGATTAATGTGTAACAGAGGACATTTGATTGGGGTTGAGAGATTTGTTGCTATGTTTAAATGGGAGCTTTTGGCAAAGCCTAATCTGCAGGAGATCATGATTGATAATCGTTTTGTAATTAATAGTCCCACATGAGCGTGTGCACAGACACAGAATGTAAATAATGGACCGCATTTTGACAAGTCTTTATGGCCAAGTTTAACTTGGCATTTGTGATGAAGGCCTCTTAGCTTCCAGTGATGTATGAATGATGAAAGTGGTTCTATATCTTGATCTGTATGGTATCCAACCTTCTATCCAGATTAATGACCGCCTTCAGATTAACAATGGATTACTTGCTTTTTTTCTCTCTTTAGCCTCTCTCTCTCTCTCACACACATTTTTTCTTTCTTGCTCTCATTCTCTCTCTTTCTCCTGTAGACTATTGCAACAAATTGGCCATACATCTGCTTGATGATATCGGTGCTGTTCTGTCGGAGGTCCATAGATCTGACTAATATAGCTCCTCCCCTTCTGTGTCAGGGAGAGCGGGGCTGTTTGTCCATCCCAGATGGCTCCTTCCCAAGCAAATGCACTGTTACATCATCACACAGATCAGTATGATTATCATAGGAAGCGGGTGTCACATTAATGGCCGGCTCAGTCCTCTTCTGCCCATTTGAGCTGTTTTGTTTATGTGGCCTGCCTAGCAACTAGTAAGTCTGTGTTCAGAATGACACTTGTCAGAGAGCTGTAGGCTGTTTGATGGAAGTGATGTGGCTACAAGAAGACATGTTGTTCATTCTAGAATTCCTGTCATCGTTCCAGATCTTAATAGCATTGTGTTCCGTTATGATGTAACAATAAGACACCAGAACGTGTCTACTTGTAGTTTTCAGATTAGGTCAGTGGTTTACCCTCTGCCACAAACAGCTGAATAGAGAAGAAAACAGCATCATATCTGGACATTTAACAAAAACTTAATTTCAAACTCCCCCACTCAGCCCTAACCAGTATGTTGTACACAGATGTTTTGACATCAGCATTGATTGACTTCCACAGGAGGGATATGGCCCAAGAGACCAACCAAAGTCAGGGACCTCTGCTCTGCACCACCGGCTGTGGTTTCTACGGCAACCCGCGGAACAGCGGCATGTGTTCCGTGTGCTACAAAGACTTCCTGCAGAGACAGAACAGCAACGGAAGGGTGTCTCCCCCAGGTGAGACCTGATAGGCTGTCGGCTTCACTAAGGGGGCTTAGAAGGATGTTATTCCTAGCCGTACTAGGCCTTGTGTGGTACTGGATCTGAGAGAGACCAGCGGGAGACCAGGGGAGAGACTGACAGCTGTGATCACCAAGCAGTTTTTCTTATCTTTCCAGGGTCTGCATGCAGCAGCCGGGGGGAGTGCCTCCTAGCACAGTGCTCTGAGAGCAGTACTGTAGATGTACCATCAGCCTCACCGCACACAGACTCAGCCTCAGGACACACCAGGTATGGTAGTCAAACGTGTATTATAGTATATATAGTCAGGGTCACTCCCAGTTAGGGTTTCCTAAAACGCCATGACTACAGAGGCTGATTCACCCACTGGTGATACATTTCCTTTATTACCAAACGGGTGTGTTCACTGAAATAGTTGAATTGCGAGATCTGAGAAAGGACAATTTCTTCATTGCTAACCTATTCCCCATGTGTCTTGTAGAGAAGAGTGATGTCATGTTTCTGAACCCTTAAAATCGCCCTGCGAAGATCGCAGTTGAAAACAGTGTGTTTCTGTCATAGAATAAACCAGCATCTTTGTTATCTCCTAAACCGTTCATACTGTTAAGCTCTAGAACAGCTGTACAGGATAAGTGTGGGTCAGAGATACTAGGCTTTTACTCAACATATTGAAACAACTCCAAAGTGTGACACATTATCATCTGTCTGGTTCCTCATTCTTGTTTCCAGCCCAGATCTGTTGACGCCAGCATCGACAGTTTCCTCAGAGGCGAGCCCAGCAGCTAAAGCAGGCCTGAAGACAGAGGACCTACAAGGTGTGCAGTGCTGCCCAGGGGGATGCAGCTGTGAGGCTGGGCCATAGCTCTGGTCTTCTCTGGAGGTCACACTGAACTGTAAACCACACGGCCACATTATCACCATGGGAACCCCCATAGCTGACCATAACACACACACTCTCTCTCTCTCTCTCTCTCTCACACACACACACACACACACACACACACACACACACACACACAGAGTGGTGTTCTCATGCAGTGGCCTCATCCCTATTGACTTTGAGAATAGTAAAAGGCCCAAAGTTCACTAACTCCTTGGTCGAATCTGACAGGATCACAGCGTCAGTGGTTCTCTATGTTTCTGTCTACTCCTAGGCCTGAGTAGCCCAGCCCTAGACTCAGCCCCAGCCTCAGCCGTAGCTAGCGGTAGTGCAGGTATCTCAAGGCCAGGGGCAGCCAGCCAGAGCAGCCAGTCAGGGAAGAGGCCATCTCAGGAGGACTGTCTGGGGGAAAGCTCACCAGCGGCCAAGAGGAGATTAGAGGGCCCACTACAGCTTATAAACGGAGAGAAGGGTGAGTGAAAGAATGACCTGTCACCTTCCAAGCCCGAGGCCAGATCAGGGACGGGCCTTGAAAATCATAACCCACTCACAAGCCTCACCACCACCTGGACAAGCAAGAGGCAGTTAGGCGACAGTTAGGCGACGGCGACTTGCCGACATACAGCGTCAGTCGCTCCCGGTGTGAGGGGTTAGCGTGCAGACTACCAGTGTAGGCTGTACTATGTGGGTTCTGTAAACAAAAACAGAGACACGCATGTAAAAAATGTTTACTTTGTTTAGGAGGGGGAAAATATCAAGATACGAACATGGTAAATGGAAAAATAAGAAAATGGTCAGTATTTTAACCCATCTTTTTGCAGTCAAATGTTTACTTTATGCACATCACACTCGAAGGCAAGTATGAGTGCATTATCTGCTTGGCGGTCGTTGGGTTGTCGTGCGCTCTGTCCTGATGTGAGGGTGACATGTGTCTCTGTCTCCTCTGCTAGCACCTGCCTCCACCCCTGAGGGATCTGTGGATGACCAGGACCAAGCCTCGGACAAACCCAAAGCCAAGAAGAACCGCTGCTTCACCTGCCGCAAGAAAGTGGGCCTCACAGGTAGAGTTACTCTCTCTCTCTCTCTCTCTCTCTCTCTTTTTTTTCTCTTTCTCTCTCTCTCTCTCTCTCTCTCTCAGCCTCTCAGCATGTTAATGTCTTCCCTCTCCTTTTGCAGGGTTTGACTGCAGATGTGGTCATGTGTTCTGTGGCATGCACAGATACTCAGACATTCACAAATGCACCTTTGACTACAAGGCGGACGCAGCGGAGAAGATCAGGAAAGAGAACCCTGTCATCGTCGGAGAGAAGATCCAGAAGATCTAGAAGATCTGACCTGGGACTGAGTAGAGAAAGGCATCCGTCGGCCATGTTGGTTTTTGGCTTTACCTTTGCTCCCTGATTTGTTGCTGTTGCTGAGCAACACGCCTTCCAATTGTCAGATCCTTAAATCATGCATGCCACTCTGAAAACTTTTCTTTGAAGATTTATTTTATTGGACCCCATTTCCTTTTGCTAGTTATTTGAATATATTTTACCTCTTTACCTCGTTGTTGGTTGTGATATCTCTGATTGGGAAAATACATTTAACGGATATATTTTGATTTTGGCTTTGACCTTTTTAATTTGGGGCTCCTTGAAGGGCTGTGCTTCTTTAAATGCATGTAAATACCTGTACCTGCCTCCTCTGGATGTAGCTCTAGTCAATAACCGAATGTATTACGACATGCAAACCCCCTCAGATATCTTGTTTTACATGACAGAAACGTACATTTGCTTGTCTGCTCCTTCACCTTTTGTATAATTGAGTCATTATGGAGTGTGAGATGACACAAGTGTGTGTGTGTGTGTATGTAAGTCTCGGAAGTGATCATGAATAGCCTATATGCACGTTGTTGCTGGTTGTAAGTTTATTTGAAAAATATAGTTCATTTATGAGTGAACAAAAGAATGACCTGAATTTATTGTGCTGTATTTATGTTAGTTTATTCACTGTTACAACTTTGATCTGAATAAAGTTCAAACTTTTTTTCTCAATTGAAAAATGTGGCCGAAACATTTAGATTCTAGTCACACACAAAAGGGAGGTCTGAGAACTACATGGGCTACACGTTTTTTACACGATCTCTAATTTCAGGTAAAGTCTTTTGGAGAACTACGTCAATTTAAACACAGTGGGTTAATCAGTTTTACTAGAGTATCGCTGAGTCATTCCTCAAGCCGTTTTGGATTATGTTCTGAGCTCGTGAAAAGGGTGGATATGAAACGGAGTGCATGATTGGTCGCTGGATCACTTAGTAGGAGGCGCTCCTGTCCAATGGCAGCGGTCAACATCTGGAAGCGTTTACTCACTCTGCTGCTTACTTTGAAAAGTATCCCGGAGTACAACTGCAACTTGAAAATGTCTTTCGTAAAAGTTGACGGAAATTCAGATTTTTCCTACCATAATTTACCGTACGGAGTGTTTTCCACACCGGATAATGTAAGTAAACTGATAGCTCTTGATTATTGTTTACCTGTCTATCACCGGCAGTCTGAAAGTGCGTCGACTGCAAACTTTGGAGAGATACTTTCAATAGGATAACCAATGTATATAACTTAATGTATGAAACTCTGTTGAACTTTTGACATGAAAGTGGTTTAATGGGTGTGTCCTGAAGTTATTATAGCCTATGTGTTTTTGCGTCCATTCAGCCCAGACATCGAATTGGTGTTGCTATTGGAGATCAGGTATTGGACCTGAGTGTGATTAAGTCATTCTTCAATGGACCCTGCCTGTCCGCACGCCAGGATGTGTTCGATCAGGTAATAAGATTGCGCCTTCTTTATTTTGAAACAAAATAGCTGATTGATTGATTGATTCACAACGAGGCCTTATTAGTCTTCAAGCGTTGCGTGTCTGCCTTCCTTTCACTCATCGGTATTGAGCAAAATAAAGTGTATTAAAGTTGTTGACCCAGAGATTAAACCTATCTTTGAGAATTGCTATTGATTTGTAAACAACATAATACGTGACAAATGAAAACACAATGTTACAAAATCGATTTATTTGACGGCTTTCTAATCCACTCGGCAACCTCTCTGGACTAATGTGCATCTTTCCTCCAGCCGACCCTGAACGCGTTTATGGGTGTCGGTCATGAGGCCTGGCGAGAAGCCCGCAGAACCGTGCAAACGCTGCTGTCTGCTAACGAGACCACGCTGAGAGATGACGCCAACCTCCGGAGCAGGTAAGCCTCCAGGTTTCCCCTGTCTGACTCAAGTGCCAGCTGGAAATGTTTAATTTATTTATTTTTTGTACTTTGATAATGTTAATTTACAGAGAACATAATGATTTAGGCTACAGAGACCGGCATCAAGTGACATGAATAAATAAATAACAGTATATGTATGTTCTTTTGACACCCATGCATGGTTATTATGATGCTCTTTTGTAGTGTGTGTGTGTGTGTGTGCTTTAAATTAGGGCAGATTGGCTAATCACTTTGACATTCACATTTATTCTGTGCTTTTGTCTTCCAGAGCATTTGTGCCTCTGAGTTCAGTCAAGATGCATCTTCCTGCTGAGATAGGTGAGCTTTTCCTGTTTGTAGTTAACCACTTCCTGCGCCCCTCATCCATCACATCCCATTCTGAAGCTGATTTAACCTTTTTGATTATATATCTTCTATCCTGTCAGAGGTCCTCTAGAGAAAGGTTCGACTTATTAACATGCTTGCCAGTGCATGTCATAGTTCTTGATTCAATCTTAAACCCAATTCATGTAGCTACATGAGGTCCCACTGTGTGCCAAGTCAAGTGGAATAGAAAAAGTGTTTAAAAAAAAAATGGGAGATCAACTCTAGGGGGTGCTACTGAACAGCCTAAACCTAGCAGTGCTTGTGGTGCCGCCTAAGATATATTCTGTACAAAAACACACTCTCTAACCTCCTGACTTCTTTCTTTCACACACATTCCTACACACATGGTTCTCCACCCAGGTGACTACACGGATTTCTACTCCTCCAAAGACCATGCCACTAATGTGGGCATCATGTTCCGAGGGAAGGAGAACGCCTTGATGCCCAACTGGTGAGCCAACGCCTGATTTCATTCCAACTAGACCGTTAAGGGAGTCAGGTGGCTGAGCGGTGAGGGAAGCGGGATAGTAATCCGAAGGTTGCCAGTTCGATTCCCGGTCATGCCAACTGACGTTGTGTCCTTGGGCAAGGCACTTCACCCTACTTGCCTCGGGGGAATGTCCCTGTACTTACTGTAAGTCGCTCTGGATAAGAGCGTCTGCTAAATGACTAAATGTAAATGTTAATAGTTTTATTTGCTGTATGGTTACTTGCTAGACTCAAAGATGACCGACAGGGAGATGATACATTTGATAGAAGTGCTTGCTTGTGTGTGTCTGTGTGTGAGCGCAGGTTGAGGCTGCCAGTGGGCTACCACGGCAGAGCGTCCTCAGTGGTGGTGTCTGGGACACCCATACGCAGACCGTCGGGCCAGATGAGACCAGACCCATGTAAGACCCTGAGAGACCCTCCATCAAGTCTACATACCTAACACCCTCCATCCAGTCTACATACCTAACACCCTCCATCCAGTCTACATACCTAACACCCTCCATCCAGTCTACAGACCTAATTCAATCTACCTAGTCTACAGACCTAACACCAACTAACTAGTCTACATACCTAATGCCATCTACCTAGTGTACAGACCTAACACATCCTCTACCGAATCTACAGACTTAACACCATCTACCCAGTCACCTTGCCAGATCGGACACACAGTTCTAGTTCCCAGGCCACTTCTTTCATGGGTGACAGCTCTGTTGTGTTCTCTCCACACAGCCAACCCTCCTGTATTTGGACAGTCCAAGCAGCTGGACATTGAGCTTGAGATGGTAAGGAACTGTACTATATATTACATTTACATTTAGTCATTTAGCAGACGCTCTTATCCAGAGTGACTTACAGTAAGTACAGGGACATTCCCCCCGAGGCAAGTAGGATGAAGTGCCTTGCCCAAGGACACAACGTCATTTTGCAATAATATTTATGGGTAATGTGTTCTATAGTTTAGGGGCGTAGTTGACAAAGGCTGCATCACCAATCTTCTAATGACTGCTTCTGGTGACCTCTAATATGCTTGCATATGATGATTGCTGTGTTCTAGCTGGTGTGTAGTTAGTAAGAGAGTTAGCAATGTAGCTAGGTCCTTGTCCATTTAGAGCTTTGCATGTGAGGAGAAGGACCTTAAAGTAAATTCTGAAGGTAACAGGGAGTCAGTGAAAAGTAGTTAGGACAGGACTAATGTGTTCTCTCCTTTTAGTTTTGGTGAATAATCTAGCTGCAGAGGTTTGAATGAGCTGTAGTCTTTCAGTGGTTGTCTTGTGAAGAAAAGTGCGTCACAGTAGTCCAGCCTGCTGGATATAAAAGTAAAAAATATCTAACCACATAAAGAAAAATGACTGTGTGAGGAATCTCTTCCTAGACACTAAATTAACTCCTGTCCTATTGTGGCTTTCTGGTGGTAAGATTGAAAGATTGTTTAGCACCTCTGATATTTAAAGACTTGGCAAAACTTTATGGAAGAAATTCCTCTCAAGACATGTCTCAGTGCTCCGTTATGTGATGATGTGTTGTTGGTCCTACCAGGCCTTCTTCGTAGGGGGAGGTAACCGTCTGGGAGAGCCCATCCCCATAGACAAGGTCCACCAACACATCTTTGGCATGGTGCTAATGAACGACTGGAGTGGTAAGGCCCAAACACACACACACACACACACATGCAAATGATGACATTATTTTAAAACCGATAAAACCAATCGGTATTATTCATTCAAAACATCAAACGTTCCCAACTGTATTCTCCCTGGTGTTTCTTAATTGGCTTCTACGTTATAAATGCAGGAGCCTTCAGGTCATGTGTAGTCCTAGGGCTCAGGCCCCTAGAGGAAATCCCTTTGCCAGCCAGTCACACAACATGACAGGCTGATTCAATTATAGATAACCTGGAGGATCTTACGAGAAGCTCTGCAGAAGCAACATTCTTCAGCTCCTGTGTTCCAGTATGAAAGTCGTCTTCCTCCATATGACCGTGTTCACTTCTCCCCCCCCCCCTCTTCTTTGTGGGAGGGGCCTAGATGGCACCATATTGATCCAGTCCAGACTAGGAGTTGGAAGACTATTTGAACCAGGGCAGAAATATATTGCATTTAAATGGAATGCAGAACTAAATAAACATCTGATTTGCTTAACATAACCCAGTCGTTTAGAGAAATGCGCCAACCATAGCCCTGACCCCTCCCTCCTGGTAAAATAGAGAACAAACCTCTCACATAGAGGGTCTCCTGGACTGTACCAAAAGGCAGCCCAGCATAATTCAACATGTTTACACATAGGGCACAAACTGCTCTCGCATGATGACCAGTTTTGGTCGGGCTTCACTCAGTCATAGTGAAGACAGGTTCAGATAGCAGGCCAAATCACAGCTTTCAGACTCAATCCAATATCCTGGGAATACAGGATTGTTGCCTATGAACTTAAAGGCAGCACAGTTTAAGACAAGCTCCATTTATTTTTGGGGAGTCCATGATGGTTGTGCACAGATGCTGTGTGTGGCCCACCATCCCATAATAATAACCATGCTTCTGTTCTCCACTTCTTGCTCTCTCCTCTCTCTCTCTCTCTCTCTCTCTCTCTCTCTCTCTCTCTCTCTCTCTCTCTCTCTCTCTCTCTCTCTCTCTCTCTCTCTCTCTCTCTCTCTCTCTCTCTCTCTCTCTCTCTCTCTCTCTCTCTCTCTCTCTCTCTCTCTGTCTCTGTCTCTCTCTGTTGTGTCTGCTGAATATGCAACTCTGAGGGCAGAGCTGTCTCCTGTGGTATTTCATGCTTGACTACTAAATCACATCTGCTTTGTGTGCTTTTATACATAGTATTATGTAGCTATTAATCTACTCTATCTTCTCTGGTGTTTACAGTTTCTGTTAATTATATCGAAGTCTATATTTCCCCTCCTCTCATCTCCTCTCGTATTTTATTGAAACCTCTTTATAAGGTTTGTCTGGGAGGCTGAGGGTGTAGCCAATGGGCCGTCCTTCCTGTTCCATCTCCCAGTGAGTAGGGGTTCAGCCTCGACAGGAGGGCAGGGCAGGGCCTCGCATTAGGCCTCACAGCAGGGCCTCACCGCAGGGCCTCACAGCAGGATCGTCAGGTTCCCAGTGGGGTGACACAGAGCAGAAGTAGCTTAGCTCCACCAGGGTAGGAATGGAGTGTGGGGAGGTTAGATTGGTAGTGCTGATTTTCATACATCTGGGTTGTGATGCAGCTGGAGAGGTAATGAGAGCTGAAATGGGCTTTTCACCTGACTGCCTTATAATGTTATATAACTTTGTTTTTGATGTCACTTGCAGGAAATGACCAGGTGCTCTATTGTAATGAGCACCACAAATCATGTTTCCACTGACGTCTCCTTGGCGTCGTGCCCTGTGTTGTGTGTGTGTGTGTGCGTGTGCGTGTGCGTATGTGTGTGTCCTGCAGCCAGAGATATCCAGGCATGGGAGTATGTCCCTCTTGGGCCTTTCCTGGGGAAGAACTTTGGGACCACCATCTCCCCCTGGGTGGTCCCCATGGAAGCCCTGATGCCCTTCGCTGAGCCCAACGCTCTGCAGGTGGGTCTGGGGACGTCCTGGGTCTCTCTGGGACCCTCTGGTTCTCTCTGGGCAGCTTGAGCCTGGGTGGCCCATCTGGAATGTTCCGTGTTTATTGTCTCCATTTGTTGTTGTTGTTCTAGGACCCCGAGCCCCTCCCCTACCTACGCCATGACGACGCCTACACCTTCAACATTAACTTGTTTGTGTCAGTGAAAGGTCAGGAATCAATGCACACCACACGCTCAAACAAACACAAACTAATGTGTTTGGTTCCAATACAATTAAACAGGTGCCCACTCACTGAGCCAGTGTAAGCCCAGAGGCCACTGGTAACAATGAGTCACCGTTTAGAGCTTTTACATGCTCGACAAAGAAGTTTCTCTCCCTCCAACTCTCCCTCTCTCTCATCCTCCCTCTCTCTATCTCACATATATTTACATTTACATTTAGTCATTTAGCGGATGCTCTTATCCAGAGCGACTTACAGTAAGTACAGGGACATTCCCCCCAAGGCAAGTAGGGTGAAGTGCCTTGCGCAAGGACACAACGTCATTTTGCACGGCCGGGGAATCGAACTGGCAACCTTCTGATTACTAGCCCGCTTCCCTCACCGCTCAGCCACCTGACTCCCATATATATTTGGACATCCTGTCTGTATTGTGTGTCTCCAGGAGAGGGCATGAGGGAGGCAGCCACCATATGCAAGTCCAACTTCAGGGTAAGTTTCCATCCAGCTGAGCTTGGGGAAGAGCAGTTGTGGTGTGTGGTCATGGAGATCGAGTGTTCACAGATCCTGTCAAACTTCATATTCAACCTCCACCCCACTCTCTATCCCCCACACTCTTCCCCCCCCCTCATCCTCGCTCTACCCCTCTCACTCTCTAACCCCTACTCTCTGTCTCCCTCCCTCCAACCCCCACTCTCTATCCCCCACACTCTCCCCCCCCCCTCATCCTCGCTCTACCCCTCTCACTCTCTAACCCCTACTCTCTGTCTCCCTCCCTCCAACCCCCCCTCTCTATCTCCCCCTCTCCTCCCCCTCCAGTATATGTACTGGACTATGAAGCAACAGCTGGCCCACCACACAGTCAACGGCTGCAATGTCAGACCAGGAGACCTGCTGGCCTCCGGAACTATCAGTGGACCTGTGAGTGTGTGTGTGTGTGTGTGTGTGTGTGTGTGCGTGTGTGTGTGTGTGTGTGTGTGTGTGTGTGTGTGCGTGCGAGCATGTACGTCTGTGTGTGTGTGTGTGCGTGTGAGCGAGCATGTACGTGTGTGTGTGTGTGTGTGTGTGTGTGTGAGCGAGCATGTACGTCTGTGTGTGTGTGTGTGTGTGTGTGTGAGAGAGCATGTACGTCTGTGTGTGTGTGTGTGTGTGTGTGTGAGAAAGCATGTACGTCTGTGTGTGTGTGTGTGTGTGTGTGTGTGTGTGTGTGTGAGAGAGCATGTATGTCTCTGTGTGTGTGTGTGTGTGTGTGTGTGTGTGTGTGTGTGTGAGAGAGCATGTATGTCTCTGTGTGTGTGTGTGTGTGTGTGTGTGAGAGAGCATGTACGTCTGTGTGTGTGTGTGTGTGTGTGTGTGTGTGTGTGTGAGAGAGCATGTATGTCTCTGTGTGTGTGTGTGTGTGTGTGTGTGTGAGAGAGCATGTATGTCTCTGTGTGTGTGTGTGTGTTCTTGACTGTCTCTCTCTGCTGGGTCCACAGGACCCGGAGAGTTTTGGCTCCCTGCTGGAGCTGTCCTGGAGGGGCTCCAAGAGCATCGACCTGGGAGGAGGGGAGACCAGGACGTTCCTCAGGGATGGGGACCAGGTGACCATCACAGGTAGGGGACCAGGTGACCATCACAGGTAGGGGACCAGGTGACCATCACAGGTAGGGGACCAGGTGACCATCACAGGTAGGGAACCAGGTGACCATCACAGGTAGGGGACCAGGTGACCATCACAGGTAGGGGACCAGGTGACCATCACAGGTAGGGGACCAGGTGACCATCACAGGTAGGGGACCAGGTGACCATCACAGGTAGGGAACCAGGTGACCATCACAGGTAGGGGACCAGGTGACCATCACAGGTAGGGGACCAGGTGACCATCACAGGTAGGGGACCAGGTGACCATCACAGGTAGGGGACCAGGTGACCATCACAGGTAGGGGGGCCGCACAGAGTTGGTGTGCTGTTGCTTCACACATCAGATGGAAACTCCTCCCCCCCAGTCCTCCCTGTACAGAGCTGCTCTGCAGAGGCCCTGACTCTCTCTCTCACACACACACACACACACTGTCATACACACAAACTCTCACATATGCAAACTCTCTCACACACATACACGCTTTCTCTCTATCTTTCTCTCTCTTTCAGTCTCTCTCTATGAATATGTACACACTATATAATACATTGGATTATGTTCAAGATTAGATTAACAATTTGCATCTAACCCGAAATGCAAACAGTAATAATTTAGTGCAAATAGGAATAGCATAACAGTGCAACAGTGCAGTAATGAGATATGGGACATCAAACAGATTACTGAAGTACAGATTAAATTGTTAAAGTTCAAATGTATACAGTAGATAAGATATAGAGGTAGAAAATGACAAAGAAAATAAAGAGTAAACCAAAATTTTTCATGTCTAGGTTACTGTGAAGGTAATGGGTACAGGGTAGGTTTCTCATGTGTATGAATGTGTCCATCTCTCTAGGTTACTGTGAAGGTAATGGGTATAGGGTAGGTTTTGGGCCCTGTGTGGGCTCCATACTCCCAGCCCTGCAGCCTTGAGGGGTTCACTTCAGATCTGCCTTCCCTGGGAGCCTGGAGACGACTTCAACCACTGCTCTCGGTCACTCTCCAGGATGATGTCTGAGTTTTGTCATTGATTGTTACTGACTTGCTGTTGACTGGAGAAGGATTGTAGCTTTGTCATTCCAGCATTGTGTTACCAGAAACAGTATTATGTTCCCTACTGGTTTATGTGTTTGGGAGCTTAAATATAAGAAGTGAAAGAAAGCCTTTTATGTCTGTTTTGTGGTTCTTGTAGAAGAGGCAGCAGTCACAACACACCTGCCCTCCTCCGCTCAGTCTCTCAGCTCCTGCTAAGCTTCTTACTGTCTGTCTGGGCCCAGGAAGTCAGATATGACTGTGAGGAGAGCACTGAAGCTGGAGATGGCATGGCTCCATCTCCTGCTGCTTAATCGACCCACTCTCCTCTCCTGTATCACGGCTGAGCCTGCCTCCTCTCATCCTGCCTCCTCTCATCCTGCCTCCTCTCATCCTGCCTCCTCTCAGCCTGCCTCCTCTCATCCTGCCTCCTCTCATCCTGACCCCTCTCCCTCCCTCCCCTCCTGTCTCCTTCCTACGATTGATTCAATACCTTTATGTAACTGTGTGTGTGTGTGTGTATGTAATTATATACTGGTGAGGACAACAACCTGACAGACCTTTAATGTGAGGATGTTTTTCTTTGTGAGGACATTTTTGCTGGTCCTCACAAGCAAATAGCTTCAAACTCTTAAACTGACACCCTATGACCATAGGCATCCATCTCTGCAAATTTCACCAAAAGTCCTCACCTATGTGGTAGGCCCTCAACCTTTTTTGATTTGTTTCTGAATCAGGGCTATTTTTCTGATTGGCTATAATTTTCACCACATGACCAAGGGAGAGGAAGGAAGTGGTTTAAACAGCCACCTGCTTTTGCTTCATTTGGGAAACCCAAATGCAATACATAGACCTGGATTAACTTCTATATCAGTTACTAAATGTCTCACATATTATATTTGAGCTTGGGCAAAAAAAGTAAAAGGGCTGCTAGTTCAATGTTTATTACAATCTAGGCCAAACAAAGTTTATAAAAATCAATGGCGATTTTGGCATGACATAAAAAATAAAAAATCCTGGACATCCTATTTTGGGACCATTAAAAAACGTCCGTCCAAGATTTCCAAATTTCTAAATCTTGACAGAGACTTGCTTACTTTCTTACTTATTTTTTTACATATGTAAATAAACTACATTTAGGAAAATGTTTTGAATAATACTACTTTTAGCTTGTTCATTAGATTTTCCAGACTTATGACTAAACTTTTTATCTGATATTCAGCCAAACTCTGCATTGCATACAATGTATTTGGTATAGATTAATTAATTGCCCACTTTGAATAGTCTCCTTAAATAACCAGATAAACATTTGTGCCAGTCATAAAAGTTGGGAGACCTAAGGCTGCATATTGGGTGGCCTTGGGAGAGGTTGGTAAGTGGCAGTTTGATACATTTGATTTGGCTTACAGCACAACTCACTCACCCCTCCCCCACTAGGTTCTGAGTGGCAAAGCTGGTTCAAGTGATGTTTATGACAGGTGGTCAGTGGTTTGTGTAAGTCAGAGGACTCAAATCAGAGAGGGGAATTTAGGGAGGGAAACTGTTTTTTAGGATTGTTGATGGAAAATGTGTATTGGTCACTTTAAGATATATTTAGGGTTCCTCCAGTAGCATGGAACCTATTGTATTTGTTAGTTTTATTAGGGTTCCTCCGGTAGGAGGGAAGCTATTGTTTTTGTTAGTATTCTTATTATTATTATGTTTCTTCTCCTTGCGCCCCAATATCTCAAAAAGTCCCTCATCATACATTTTCTAATTTGGCAAATTGATACTACATCCAAGTGGGTACCCCCACACCAAATATGGGCCACATCGGACCATAGGGGGCGCCACAGGCCACGCCCAGAAGTCAAATTTTCTGAGGGCACTAGTATGAGTAACCACAGTAAGTTTCAGGCATGTGACACTTTCCTAGTCAGAGTTAGCAGGGGGTGCATTTCATGGCAAGAAGGAATACAACAAGCCTGTCGTGAAATGCACCCCCCTCTATTTTCTGTTTTGTATATCCCAGCATCAAATGATTCTTACTGTACACTGAGGGCACTAGTAAGTTTCAGGCATGTGACACTTTCCTAGTCAGAGTTAGCAGGGGGTTTATTTCATGGCAAGAAGGAATACAACAAGCCTGTCGTGAAATGCACCCCCCTCTATTGTCTGTTTTGTATATCCCAGCATCAAATGATTCTTACTGTACACTGAGGGCACTAGTAAGTTTCAAGCATGTGACACTTTCCTAGTCAGAGTTAGCAGGGGGTGCATTTCATGGCAAGAAGGAATACAACAAGCCTGTCGTGAAATGCACCCCCCTCTATCGTCTGTTCTGTATATCCCAGCATCAAATGATTCTTACTGTACACTGAGGGCACTAGTATGAGTAACCACTGTAGGTTTCAGGCATGTGACACTTTCCTAGTCAGAGTTAGCAGGGGGTGCATTTCATGGCAAGAAGGAACACAACAAGCCTGTCGTGAAATGCACCCCCCTCTATTGTCTGTTTTGTATATCCCAGCATCAAATGATTCTTACTGTAAACTGAGGGCACTAGTATGAGTAACCACAGTAGGTTTCAGGTATGTGACACTTTCCTAGTCAGAGTTAGCAGGGGGTGCATTTCATGGCAAGAAGGAATACAACAAGCCTGTCGTGAAATGCACCCCCCTCTATTGTCTGTTCTGTATATCCCAGTATCAAATGATTCTTACTGTACACTGAGGGCACTAGTATGAGTAACCACAGTAAGTTTCAAGCATGTGACACTTTCCTAGTCAGAGTTAGCAGGGGTGCATTTCATGGCAAGAAGGAATACAACAAGCCTGTCGTGAAATGCACCCCCCTCTATTGTCTGTTCTGTATATCCCAGCATCAAATGATTCTTACTGTACACTGAGGGCACTAGTATGAGTAACCACAGTAAGTTTCAGGCATGTGACACTTTCCTAGTCAGAGTTAGCAGGGGGTGCATTTCATGGCAAGAAGGAATACAACAAGCCTGTCGTGAAATGCACCCCCCTCTATTGTCTGTTTTGTATATCCCAGCATCAAATGATTCTTACTGTACACTGAGGGCACTAGTAAGTTTCAGGCATGTGACACTTTCCTAGTCAGAGTTAGCAGGGGGTGCATTTCATGGCAAGAAGGAATACAACAAGCCTGTCGTGAAATGCACCCCCCTCTATCGTCTGTTCTGTATATCCCAGCATCAAATGATTCTTACTGTACACTGAGGGCACTAGTATGAGTAACCACTGTAGGTTTCAGGCATGTGACACTTTCCTAGTCAGAGTTAGCAGGGGGTGCATTTCATGGCAAGAAGGAACACAACAAGCCTGTCGTGAAATGCACCCCCTTCTATTGTCTGTTCTGTATATCCCAGTATCAAGTGATTCTTACTGTACACTGAGGGCACTAGTATGAGTAACCACAGTAAGTTTCAGGCATGTGACACTTTCCTAGTCAGAGTTAGCAGGGGGTGCATTTCTTGGCAAGAAGGAATTCAACAAGCCTGTCGTGAAATGCACCCCCCTCTATTGTCTGTTCTGTATATCCCAGCATCAAATGATTCTTACTGTACACTGAGGGCACTAGTATGAGTAACCACAGTAGGTTTCAGGCATGTGACACTTTCCTAGTCAGAGTTAGCAGGGGGTACATTTCATGGCAAGAAGTAATACAACAAGCCTGTCGTGAAATGCGCCCCCCTCTATTGTCTGTTCTGTATATCACATTATCAAATGATTCTTACTGTAGACTGAGGGCACTAGTATGAGTAACCACAGTAGGTTTCAGGCATGTGATTGCTGAAGAAATTCAACTTGCCAAAGACAATGATGGTGCACTTCTACACAGCCATCATTGAGTCCATCCTCACCTCCTCCATCACCATCTGGTACGCTGCTGCCACTGCCAAGGACAAGAGCGGACTGCAGCGAATCATCCGCACTGCTGAGAAGGTGATCGGCTGCAATCTGCCCACTCGAGGACCTACACACCTCGAGGACATAATAGATTTCTTATTGTTCTATCAAGTACTGAAAAGCCATTTTATTTTTATACATTTTTATAATCTTATCGCAACCTTATCATTATGACATCTCTACCGTAACCCAACCATTGTGACCGGTGGGGGAACCTTCAGGGACCTCTAGGCCCTCAGAGAGGGCCTAATATATTCTAAAAATATATATTTAAAAGTAATCTGTTGTTATTTTATTTTATCAATTCATAATTTGACCATGTTTCTGAAATAAACCCCTTCAATCCTGCCTATTCAGTTTGTGTTGGAATGTGAAGAGTTAAATGAAAAAATCCCCTTTTGTCACCCTATCAGAATGTTGCTGTCTCCGTTGTTGGGAGGAAAGTGCTATGCTCTGTGATTGGTGGTCCAGCTATGAATTTACAGAGGGCCGATTAATAGTAGGCTAATTCAATGAAAGACTAATTTCCATTGACAGTAAAATTGACCAATCATATCTTCCTTCTAAATGGGTGGGCTTTGTTATCGCTAACTTTATGACAAGTTCCGCCGGCTGTGGGTAACGCGATCACAAGCTAATAAACTAGCTAACGAAACGTTGTTAGTTCACTTCACAATGGAAGCCGCGAGTAACGTTCCCGCTAGTGAGGAAGACATTGTTTCACATTTGTTATATGCGCCGTTTTCATGGTTAACTTTTAATGAGAAGTTGGAGTTAACCAAATCATCCAAAGAGACAGTAGAATGGACTTCGTTTTCAAGTAAACATCATCAAAGGTAGGCAATGTTATTTAAAAACATTTCTGCCGCCGTGCCAACTGATTTTATTCCGGCTGCCACTGTTTTGTAGCCCTAGCCTACCAATGTGTTGTGAATGAACGGTCATTCTGTAGGCTAAATGTACCAAACGCAACGTCATTATGCACAATTACTTAAATAGTGCCTCAAGGGCTGTCTCAAATAGTGCTTAATGACCAACACAATTTCCTGTAGGCCTAATGCTGTGTGCGTGCTGTATCGTGGTTTTTCCCGACGAGTAATTGGGGTCAGAAGGCCAAGGGTTAAGAGTCAGGGTTCCAGATTGTGACATAATTACTAGCATCCAACTATTGTGACATCACTACTAGAATCATACAATCGTGACATCACACCTGGTATCTAACCATTGAGACATCACTATTGAAACCCAACCATCGCGAACATTTTTAAAGACTTTAAAAAAAAGTTCACAACAACTCGAACCCAACCATTGTGATATCACTACTGGAACCTAACCATTGTGACATCAGTACTGGAATTTAAGCATTACGACGTCACAGGTCAGTTAGTTCTCTCTAGAATCCAAGTCTACCACCGCCGTCTGGTGGTCCCACCGCTCAAGACCGCCCGGTCCCAACACAAGCTCTTCTCCTGTCTGGCCCCCCAGTGGTGGAATCAACTCCCCACCTCCATCAGAGACACTGACTGTCTCTCCACCTTCAAGAAAAGGCTCAAGACGCACTTGTTCCGGGAGTACAACGGTACTTAGGAATGGTTCGCTTGACCCGATGTTAGTTTCCTCAAGGATCACAATGACTCTTGCTTAGAGACTTGTTGCTCTTGTGGTTAGTGGTAACTGACTTACATTTTTGTACTCGCAGTTCATGTTGTTTAATTGTAACTTGTTTAACTACATGCTCTTATGGTTCTTCCCTTTGGCACTTCACAATGTGTGCTTCATGTTTTGGCTACTCGCAATGTTTTGTGGCTATCTCGTTGTTATGATCAGTGACCTATGCACTTTGTAAAGCTCTCTCTTGGAAGTCGCTTTGGATAAAAGCGTCTGCTAAATGAATAAATGTAATGTAAATGTAAGTCTGTCTCTGTGAGGCTGAGCAGCATTGCTTTAGACGAAAACGTGCCAGCCCTCAGTATTTATCTTTTAACGTCGAAAGACTTCCAGCAGAGTGTGTCGGACAGAACGATCGTGTCAGACAGGAGCAGAACAAACAACCGAAGAGCGCAGGACGTGGCGAACACAGACGGTCTCAGGAGCTCCACAACAGCCTCGTCGCCATGGAGAAACCTGATGAGTCACACTGTGACATTCAGCTTCGGAGTAGATGACGGGCGCTTCAGCCAGGTCCTTTGATGTTCCTTTATCAACGGGCCACGGACACGTGTGAAGTGTGTCACATGTTCCACCAGGCTGGCTCCTTTGATGTGTGTGTAGGCTGTCATCACGCCTGTTACGAAGAAGAGACGCTTCCTATTGGTGTGCTCGCTCCTGTGTTGCTCCTGCTATATTGATATAAGAAGCGTGTGTATGTGTGTCTGTAAGAGAGAGAGAGAGAGAGACAGAGAGAGAGAGACACAGAGAGAGAGAGAGAGGGGTAGGGAGAGGGGGGAGGGGGGGAGGGAGGGAGAGAGAGAGAGGTTTGTCCAACACTGTGATACGGGGATTGTTGGAACAGGACTGGTGTTGTTGTGAGTGGGTGTGGGTTTAGCCTGGCTTTCCAAACTCAGGGTCACAGAACTGCTGAGGCAGGATCAGCTTAGAAAGGCCAGCTAATTAAGAAACATCGATTCCTATTAATACGGAAACACAGGGGAGAAATACAGCGCAGTCTGTTTACCATGGGACCGAACACCGTAGGGCTACATAGACTTGTGTTTACAGAGGCTGTGCCAAATACTACAGGGCTGCAGTACATCGACCCACCTGCATACAGTACCACCTGTGTGTGTTCAGTGGCCGGGCTGTGGGGGTGGGGGTTTGTGTTTGTAAAGGCTGGGCTATGGTGTGTTTGTGTGTATGTGTGAGAGAGAGAGACTGAGAGTGTGTGTTCGTGTGTATGTGTGAGAGAGAGAGACTGAGAGTGTGTGTTTGTGTGTGTGTGTGTGTGTGTGAGTGAGAGAGAGAGAGAGAGAGAGAGAGAGAGAGAGAGAGAGAGAGAGAGAGAGAGAGAGAGAGAGAGAGAGAGAGACAGAGTCACTGAGTGTGTGTGTGTGGCTCTGCCAGTCTCCTCAGGACCAGATGGTCGCCTCTGGGTCGTCTGTCATCACGGTTCACCTACTGATGTTCATCTCCATATTAGATGAGAAGAATGCAGCATGTAGAACAGAGAAAAGTAAGGAGGTAAGTGGTTTTTAAAGCCCAACCTTTACGTTGGTTACGGAACATAGGACAGATATTGATCCAGGTGGCCTTTAGAGAAAGATGAAGGATGGGGGAACTGGTTTGATGGAACGCAGACAGGAAAGGAAACCACCCATAGAACACACTGCAGTGGTTCATTCCAGATCCCGCTCCTCTCATCCAATCAGAACGCAGAGCTCACCCTCAGGGGTCAATGATCAGGAGTCCCTGTTACTCTCAGAAGCACTGACCCACTACAGCTGTTCAACACCTCGTCTCTAGGCAACGTGTCCAGAGCTGCCAGAGGCTGTCTTCACGGCATGTGTGTGTGGGGCTGTTTCCTCCATTCCTCTCTCTCTCTGTTTTTCCTCTGGGTTGTCCTGGCCCTCGTCACACACACCCTGGGAGGAGGTGGGGAGAGTTCATGGGCTGATGGGGTGGTGCGGGAATGTGCATTTTTAACGCTACTTTCTCAGCACAATTTACAATCCAAACAAATAGTTATGCTGGGCTGAGTAGTGTGTCTGACCCTGCCAAGAAAATGACAGACTTCTGCATTTAAACAAATGAAGAAGAAAAGTGAAGTTTGGGCGCACTCGGCTTGATTAGTGGGAAAGGACAACAAAAACTTGAGTACTGGTCCTTCTGAGCAGGGACAGGCTAGGGAAACAAGACTTAGCTTAACTAATTCATCTGACCTTTACGCAGAAGAAAAAGAGTTTCGGAACAATGGCGGTTTTGAATAAAACAAACTTAAACCATGTGTTGTTTTCCACGGACTTGAATCAAAAGCTCACGGCAAGTTTATGATCGTAAAAAAAAAAAAATGCAGCACAGAGCTGTACGGGATAAAAAGCGTACCATTGAACATACTGTACTTCTTCATAAGAAGCCTGCATGTTGTCACTATGACAACCCCCCGCCCCCCCAACCCCCACCACCACCACTCTTTCATGTGAGCGCCCTGACCTTGCTGCTCTTGTGGCTTAGTTCCAGGCCCCTGGTCACGACACAGCAGGGCTGAGTGCAGGAGGAGGCTGCTTGACAGCCTGATGATAACCACTTCAATGCCCTCTGAACTCCCCTGCCCAATCCAGGCCCCTCCAGGCCTCTCCCGGCCCCTCCGATGGGGCTGCAGGTTCAAGTGGAGTCAAGTCCCTGGACAGCTGAAACCACCTGGCTGCTGCAGGCAGGCGGGCTGGCTAATTAGCCAGGTTCGCTCCTCTCTCGAAAACCACATCCATTCCAGCTATCCCTCCTCCGGGCACTGTGATTAATCCCTGACCCTGACCATTGATGTTCTGGAGAGGCGTTTTCCACACCTCAAAGAGGAGATGTGTAAGAGATAGTGGACTATCTTCGCGGTGTCACTGTAACCCCACAGCCCTGCCAGGGAGAGCGCTCTGTCGTGTGTGTCACATGATTTGCATGTGTGGAGATCTTACAGGCTATAACATTCCAGAACCCAAGAGAGGGAGTATGCATGTCTGGGGGGGGAGGGGCAAGAGGTAGAGAGTGAGGGAGAGAGACATAGAGACATGCATGGAGAGAGGTGGCATGAGGACGCTGGAGAAGAGGGAGGGGGAGGGGGTGCATGCATGAAGGTGTGAATTGCTGTTCATACACAGAACATGTTGTCAGTACCAGACAAATGGCAGGAGCCTAATACACACACACACACTTTCACACTCCTCCACACACACTTTCACACCCACATGCCAAATGCTCTGAATTTTCTCCTTGTGCTTCTGAAGGCTGAATGTTTAGCCTAAAACCTACTCTGACCTTTCCACTGGAAGAGTCATGGCAGAGCTGTCTCTGACTGGTTCTGCTGCGGCAGGGTTAGCAAAACAGACGACGCACCAGCCAAAACCAACTTCCCAAAACAGAAACTTTTTCCTCTTCTGGACTTTGTACTGTGTTTTACTGAACGATGTTAACTGAATGTTAGGATGTGTCTTGGACCTCATCATCTTAAATCTGTTTGAAATGCATCACTTCTGCTGCTGTAGCAGTGCAGCTTTATACTGACCTGCAGGCTACTGTGTAGCCTACTCTCTTCAACCTCTTAAAAACCTCTTAACCCTCGTGCTGCCTTCGGGTCACATGACCCAAAGGTTCATAATGAACCATCGTTGTGTTTACCCAATTTTACCCAATACAAAAACAAATTAAAATAATTTTCTTTTAACCTTTGCAATGTGGGGGGTCTGAGACAGCCTAGCTGTTAAAAGAAAATGCTTCACTTTGTCTTTGTATGCAGTAAATCTGTCGCAATACGACGGTGGGTCACAATGACTGATGGGTCAGAATGACCCGAAGATAACACAAGGGTTAAAAAAACACTTCAAAGTGTTGATCCCTTTAAAGGCCCATTCACACGAAGGACGATAGCGAAAACTATAACTATAATAATCCTCCTCTCATTCTACACAGCATGCCAGATTTTCCTCCCCGGCAGGGCAGAGCTCGTGTGCTCCGGCTGGAGGGAATCGTATTTAAAAGAGTAGCAGAGCCACACCACAACGATAACGAAGACAACTATCTAGCAGTGGTTCTCAACCCTGTCCTCAGGGCCCCCCTGTCCTCAGGGCCCCCCGGTCCTCAGGCCCCCCCTGTCCTCAGGGCCCCCCTGTCCTCAGGGCCCCCCGGTCCTCAGGCCCCCCCTGTCCTCAGGGCCCCCCTGTCCTCAGGGCCCCCCGGTCCTCAGGACCCCCCGGTCCTCAGGACCCCCCTGTCCTCAGGACCCCCCTGTCCTCAGGGCCCCCCTGTCCTCAGGGCCCCCCTGTCCTGCATGTTTTAACCCTTGTGTTATCTTCGGGTCATTCTGACCCATCAGTCATTGTGACCCACTGTCGTATTGCGACAAATTTACCTCATACAAAAACAAAGTGAAGCATTTTCTTTTAACTGTCGGGCTGTCTCAGACCCCCCACATTGCAATGGTTAAAAGAAAATTATTTTTATTTGTTTTTGTATTGGGTGAAATTGGGTAAACACAACGATGGTTCGTTGTGAACCTTTGGGTCATGTGACCCGAAGGCAGCACAAGGGTTAAATGTTTCCCTGCTCCAACACACCTGATTCAAATAAATGGCTTGTTATCGAGCTCTGTAGGAGCCTGGTAACGAACATGCATTTGAGAGTTGGAGAAAAAGTCTTTCAATCCGAGATGAGACTTTTGTAGGACTGACTGAGGTGTTTATTTGAAGTGCAGGAGATGGCGGGAAAGTTCCCTGTAGACCACCACTCGGAGGAAGTTTATCAGGCTTCATATGTGACCCAGTTACACGTCCAAGATAATTCATCGTCGGAGTCATTTACATTCAATTAAAATATCACACGAAGACAATTTGGATCAACCAAATAGGGGTACTTCATTATCATCTTTATTATAGACAGGCTAAATGTAGCTCATGTCAAACAGAGCCTTCTAGTCAACTGCAACTGATGTGTGTCTGGAACTGCTTATCATCTACTGCCTCAGGTACCTCCTGTCCTGCACCTTTTAGATGTTTCCCTGCTCCAACATACCTGATTCAAATGAATGGGTCGTTATCTAGTTATGCAGAAGCCTGCTAACGTCCATTCATTTGAATCAGGTGTGTTGGAACAGGGAAATATCTAAAACATGCAGGACAGGGGGTCCCTGAGGACCAGGGTTGAGAACCCCTCCTCTACTGAACACCAGACATAACCTGACCCTTGCTCCTCTGAAGGTTTTACAGTTAGAACGTTTATGAGAGCTTAACCCTGCCCCAACTAGTGAGGGCAGATTCACCTCCTGAAGGGTTGTATTTCCAGACGGCAGCAGGAGAAGGAGTGAGCCTTGTCTGATGTGCAGTCCTGTTACATACAGCAATAGGCTTTAAGACTGGCTATCTGTGGTTTCAGCTTAGGCACTTCATAACATGCACGTCAAACAATCATTTTCACAAACGATAAAGGCTCTGAACAGACGATGCAACTGATCAGAAAACAACACTGACATATCAGATTGTGCTCCAGCTAATATGAAGACAGCGGTAAAGGGAGGCAGGCTTGATTTATGGATGGAGCAATAAAATACTTAGCAGGATGGTTTATTTAAGCAATAGCTCACATCACGCCGTAGTATATGGTTTTTGTATCACAGTTGGGCGTTGGTCGGCCCGACACGAAGCAGAGTAGGCTAATATATCACGGCCTGAAGTGAGCTATTGGTTTTCGAAAACGTTCACACAGTATGTCAAAATGAAAGTAATATACACTCCCATGTATAGTTTTTATTAATAAAAGAAAAAAAAGATTAAGTTAAAATAGGCCCCCCTGGCTGCCTGCACATTTTCAGCACGGGGTAGCGTTATTTTTCAATCGTTATTTGGCATTCTGCTAGCCAGCTACCTTTTGTTTGTTAACTAATTAACTAACTACCATAGGCCGAAGTTAACCTTAAATGTTTCCATTTTGTTAGCGAGCTAACTCATGGTTTGTTGGTGCTAAAGTTTTTTCTCAGACGTAGAGTGATAGTGAATTGTGCATAGGAATTAAGACTATTCGACTATTGGCTCATGTCATGAACCAATCTTGATTTGAGTTACCCGTTTTATAAAATGTCATGAACCAAGACTTATTAGACATGGTTGTCACTATGTGCATGAGTTTGTGTGTTTTCTGTTGGTGAACGTTTCATGAATGTGTCTTTTTGAAGAAGTGTGTTGAGGACATTCCTTTTCCTCTGCTTTGCCATGCAGAAACGATTGATGGACCACGAAGCTCAGAGTCTGTAGAGTCGATAAGCTGACGTTCTGTTGCTTTTTCATGAGCAAACGCAAGTCAATAAGTTAGGAAAGTAATTTTTCTTTATGGTTTAAAAAAAAAACCTGTACAAATGTCAATGTAGTATATCTGTCTACTGTCTGTATGCTGAGTCATATCATCTTCATCATACTGGTCATCTTCATTTAAAGGGACAGAACTGTGTGCAGAGGACTTGGTGGGGGTAGACATGGGGAGCGTGGTCACCTGTCCTTTATTCACCTGTCCTTTATTCACCTGTCCTTTATTCACCTGTCCTTTATTCACCTGTCCTAAAGTCTTCAGCTGAACATGAAGCTCAGTGTTTCTCAGCAATAGGCTGCTTCAGGTATGTCTCAGTCAGACTGGAGTGTGTCAATTGAACTGGAGTGTGTCAGTTGCACTTGAGTCTGTCAGGAGTGTGTGTCAGTTGAACTGGAGTGTGTCAGTGAAACTGGAGTGTCAGTTGAACTGGAGTGTTTGTCAGTTGGACTGGATTGTGTCTCAGTCGGCCTGGAGTGTGTGCTTTTGTGGCAGGATCAGGTTTTCCCTGTCACTCTGGTGTCCCTTGCTCCACACAGTGTGTGGCTGTATGTGTCCAAGTGTGAGAACGTGTGTGTGTGTGTGTGTGTGTGTGTGTGTCAGTCATCCAGATGCTGCTCCTCCCAGGTGGAAGTGGGGATGGCACTGTAGGGGTCCATGATGACCTTGGCACAGCGTATGATCATGGCCACCAGGAGCAGACAGAGGAAGGCGATGCAACCCAGAGTCAGACCCTGGTCCACGTCCACGAAGGCCGGGTCCGGAGTGGTCTCTGCCTCCATCGCTGTTCTCTGTCCGAGTCCTCAGCCTCACGCACACACGCCACGACCATCCTGAGGGGCAATCTGCGAGGGAGAGAGGGACAGGGGAGGAGCGTGGACACAGAGGGAGAGAGGGACAGGGGAGGACGGGGAGGAGCGTGGACACAGAGGGACAGGGGAGGACGGGGAGGAGCGTGGACACAGAGGGAGAGAGGGACAGGGGAGGAGTGTGGACACAGGGGAGGACGGGGAGGAGTGTGGACACAGAGGGAGAGAGGGACAGGGGAGGAGCGTGGACACAGAGGAGGAGAGGGACAGGGGAGGACGGGGAGGAGTGTGGACACGGAGGGAGAGAGGGACAGGGGAGGACGGGGAGGAGCGTGGACACAGAGGGAGAGAGGGACAGGGGAGGACGGGGAGGAGCGTGGACACAGAGGGAGAGAGGGACAGGGGAGGACGGGGAGGAGCGTGGACACGGAGGGAGAGAGGGACAGGGGAGGACAGGGAGGAGTGTGGAAACAGGGAGAGAACGAAGGAGAGGCAAAGAGAAAAGGAACTCAGATGAAGCTGAAGGGAATGGAGACGAAGTGAAAGAGAAGATCAAAGGTTTTTTTTCAACTACTCTTCGGAAACATCCTCGGACACCTTCAGGCCTACGATGTTCTGACGAGTTGCTTTATTATAGCTTCTATAAAATTATAGATCAATTCTGTCTCTAGCTGTCTCTCTATCTTTCTCTTTCTAATCTGCTGCAGCCTGAATCTAGTCCGTAAACCCATTTGGAACTACAGATGCTAGATAATTAGATATTTTCGTTTGAGTGATTCCTCCCTGACAGGTCTGTGTAAAATCCTAATAGATTTGATGGTGTTTTAACTCCTGCTGTTTATCAGGAGTTGGAGAATCCTTCATTTTTATTGCCCTGACAGAAACAGGATACAGGAAACTGCTTCTGATTAAAGACATTTGAGATCTCTCTCCTAATGGTTCTGCAGTCCCAACTGTCAATAAAACCCATTCACAAGGACACAGATAAACAGCACCACTACTGGACAACGGTTATGAAACCAAAGCGCTCTAAATAATAAATGCATTACGACAACATAAAACTGTGTACTTGGGCCATTCCTTTCACCAAGTGCACATTCTGTGACTGAATAAACCGCAGGATCATCAGGACTCTTCATACAGCTGTGTCTAAGCCAGAAACCGCATTAAAGTGTTGTATGTTCAGAAAGCAGAACTGTGGTGATTTGTTTTGACGGTCAGTCTTTAGATCCATCCACTGCAAGGAGATCAGAAACACCAATCTGGATGAAACAGAAGAGAGGAAAAGACAATACAGTTTGTGTTTTTATTTGCCCCTCTTGTCGGCTCTGTCCATCAGTGTTTATTCCACTGCAGATAGACGAGGGGAGGATACGAGGAGAGGGGACAAGGAGAGGAAGCCAACTCCCCTAGGGTATTGAGATGCAGCCATGCCAGGGTTTCCCAGGGCAACGCAAGCTGGTGGCAGCAGAGTGATGCTGAGTTAAAACAGAGCGACATGATTGGACCTTACCCCCTGGTGGGCACCCCTGGTGGGCAGATTAAACTGCTAGCTGAGCGTTTCACCCTCACTGTCTCTCTCTCTCTGTTCTCTCTCAAGCCCGCCGCCCTCTACCTGTCTCATCCGTTCCTACCTGTCTCACCTGCTGTACCTCTCTCAACCCCTCTACCTGTCTCACCTGCTGTACCTCTCTCACCCCCTCTACCTCTCTCACCCCCTCTACCTCTCTCCTCCCTTCTACCTATTTAACCCACTCTTTACTTTTCTCACCCCATATGTGTCTCACCCAGTCAACTACCTTTCTCCCCCTCTCTCCATCCCCCCACCTGTCTCACCCTCTCTCTACATTCTCAGAGACTGACAGCCGACAGCCCCATAACCCTCCCATAGTTTTCCCAGCACACGAAGAATGGAGCAACCTTTTACCCTTGAACAGACTTTCCCCCCACAACCCCCCCCCCCCTCACCCCCCCCCCCCCAATACACACAGACTTTTGACAGGCACACAAGGTTCAGTAATTTTCTCCCTACATAACAGACCCGTCTGCGCAGGAGAGAGGGAAAGAGGGGGTGGGGGGTGGAAGGGAAAGAGGCCGAGATCCCCGGGGGAAATAATCATGTTCAATACTTCATCCATCCATCTATACTACATCCCGTCACAATGCTACATTTGCTAGATAGTGCTAAGACAGTACAGCCGAACAGGAAGGAACGGAAGTGCATCGTTCTGTGATCAGAGTCAAGGAACTGTCTCTTCTTTTTATACTAGCCACATTGTCAAATAGCTGTTAGATTCTGGTCTAAGGGGACGACCTCTCTCTGAGTCTTTCTAGTAGTGCCTATTCTTCTCTCTCACCCTTACTCTTTCCTTTTGCTTACCTTCCCCCCCCCCCCCCCCCCTCTCTCACTCACTCACTCAGTCTCTGGACTCTACGCTATTGTAGCCTTGGTTACCCTTATTAGCAATTTAATGGAAAATTACAGCTGAGTGTGAACCGGCAGCATGTGAACCAGCCCTGCATTTCATCCTTCCACAGCACTCAAATACAACTGTTATAGCTTTGATTGATACATCTGCACGCAATCATAGGGAGATTCCTGTCATTAGCCATTTACTGAAGATAAAACAAATGTTCTGTAAGACCAGGAGCTCTGTGGCCATTAAGATGGACTGGCTGCTTCTGAAGGGTGTCGTTTTGATTGATTATTCCAGGAATAGGTTTACAAGATATTCGAATGAGAACAAATAAACAAATGTGTCAGAAACATTTAATGCGATTGATGACATTTGGTGCATTCCTCCATATTTCTTGTACAAACACACACACAAGCATACACACACACACACCACCTCATGCATACAAACCACCCAGCATCAGAAGGTATTCTCCAGCTACCAGAGGCAGGGTGAATCATGATAATGAGCTCAAGTACGAAGCCCCTCATTTGTTATTCCAGGGTATTTTCCATCCAGATATCCCTGCTGAAAGATCTCCTGTCCCTCACTCAGACATGGCTGAAGTGGATAATATGGCTGAACGGAGCACCTCATCAAAATCATTACACTTATCGTACATCGACAGGGAAAGCTGTGTGATGCTGTGCAGGACCAATAAATTACTCGTCTTATTGATCTTCAGAGGAGCGGTTATGAAAATGATGAATGGTGTTTACGGTATGTTTGTAATGAGGAAGACACACCAAGCTGGGTAATTATATCAGTAACAAGATGCACTGGCATGGCATTGTGGGTAAGTTCCAAACAGGTTCTTTTGAGTTATCACCGTTCATCTGTGGCCTTTATGTTCACGATAGTCCAGTACTATATGGGGACTTAGGCAGGCAGGAGGAAGGCTGGACAGAAAAAGGCAGACGGACAGAGAGAAGCAGACTGCAGAGACTGAGAGGTCCTGCGTTGGAAGATAAACGACTGCTGTTGGTGTTATCATTTAGACCCTAATACACTGTGACACACACAGCCTCGCCATAATTGACTGCTATGATTAACAGACTGCAATCATGTGGACAGCTTTACTTTAACCCTCGTGCTGCCTTCGGGTCACATGACCCAAAGGTTCATAACGAACCATCATTGTGTTTACCCAATTTTACCCAATACAAAAACAAATAAAAATACTTTTCTTTTAACCTTCGCAATGTGGGGGGTCTGAGACAGCCCGACGGTTAAAAGAAAATGCTTCACTTTGTTTTTGTATGCGGTAAAGTTGTCGCAATACGACGGTGGGTCACAATGACTGATGGGTCAGAACGACCCGAGGAGAACACAAGGGTTAAGCAGGCACACACACATTCACACACACACTGTGATAAAGGCTGTCCTGTGTAATCTGTGGGTATAGGGAGAGTGGAGTTTTGGTTCGACAAGAGCAGGATTCATCTGCTCAAGACTGTTTTCCACAGGCTCAATATAATCAAGCACACAGTGCAGGGTAATATAATGCCCCCTGGTAAAAATCCATATGTGCTTGTTAACGTTGAAATGAAATTTTAAAACTTTTTTTCATCCTCTGAACTCTGCTTTCTGTCTGTGTGAGGTCACCACAATCAATGTTAGTTTGAATTATTTGCAACAGCCTTAATCTCTCCCTCTCTCTCTCCCTCTCTTGCTCTTTTCTGTTCATCTTGTCTTCTATGGAGGTAAAAGTTCTGCCTGCTGGTTCCATTCATCCCAACCCATCTGCCAGAAAGAGGGGGATATGGGCAGAGAGAGGTGGGAGGGGGAGAAAGGGGGTACAGATACTTGAGATACAGAAAGGAGGGCGATTTCTCCAACAGGAGGCCATGGAGAAAGAGAGAGAGAAAGAGAGAGAGACAAAGAAAGTGAAATAGATTACACATCTGTTCTATACGTCCACCCTGTCAGAACGAGAAGGGCAGATGGAGGATGAACAAGCCAAGTAGTGGACAAGCACTTAAACTGCTCTCTCTGTTTACACTTCCCTTTCTCTCTCCCCGCTCTTCTTCTTCTTTCTTCTCTCTCTTGCTCTCTCTTTCTCAATCTCCCTTTCCTTTCACCCTCTCTCTTCATCTGTCCTTAAGCTGTGAAGTGAAAGAACTGAAGGGTGGGCATGGTGGTGGTGGAAGGGGGTGGGGGGGTTAGGGTGAAAAGGGTGAGGAGGGGGAGCAGGGGTGAGGAGGGGGAGGGGAAGATAACAAAGCCTGTTCCTGTTTGCCTGGTACGAGGCGGCAGAGGAACCGGGCCCTGAGACATTGTAACTCCATAATACTTCAGGGAGGACGACTCTTCCAACCCACACAGCCACACAGTTCTTCACTGGAGCTGCTGACAAACGACATGGACCTGCTGATGCAGCGTGGTTTTAGTGGACGGGAGAGTGTTCGTGGGCCACAGAAGTGATGTCATTTTCACAGTGGTCTGCTTCCTGAGTGTTGTGATGTGCTGATGTCTCTGCCGGTCCCCAGAGGAGGAGAGGAGAAGCTGGAGGGGGAATCATTAAAGCCTGAGAACAACAAGCATCCACCTTGTCAGCATAACCGTCCACCTACGGTTTTGAGGGAGAATTCGGAGTTTGAACCGCAGGAGATGTGGTCACGCACACAAAAATACACACACACACACACTGTCATTGACACTCTAGTGAGCAGCTGTCCGTCCTGTGACACATACTCTGTCAGCCAGCATGCAGCCTGGAGAAATGCCGGCTCTACAAGACACAGGTGGAGGATGATGGTGTGAAACTCAGAGAGAAATCTTAACCACGTCCAGCTGTCTGCCAGAGCAGGACACAGAGGGCATCCCTGACCCTGGAGGAGAGCTGGCCGGAGTCACATCCCTTTTACTAACATCCTCACTTAACCTTTTAAGGAGTGAGTTATTTTTCCAAAACGGAAGCTAGCTAGTTTTAGTTAGCTTCCGTTACCTAGCAACCTAGCATAATACTCGTAGCAATGCTACTACCTGCTAGTGTTACTTGTTAGCCTCCTAATTGTAAATTTTGAAGCCATACTATAGCGTTTGTCATATAGTTTTTGTCTATCGGAAAATAGTCGGTTGGAATGTTCAGAATCATATATGTGTGACGCTACTCCTTAACGGGTTTTAAAGGAACATTAAGGTACCTCAAGGCCAAAACTGATAGTAGAAATCATGCCTGAAAAGGCCATCGATCCTAGTCTAGAAAAGGCTGCTGTCTCCCTGCCTTGTCCTCCCCTGTGTGCCAGCGAGCGAGGTTACTGTGAACCAGCCCTGGGAGTACTGCCCAGAGATGTTGCCAAACACGCGCTGACCTGGTCCACAGAGGCAGAGAGAGGAACGATTCAACACTCCACCATAATTAATGAATGTTTAAAAAAAAAAAGTCCAAAAGGTTTTGAGCGAATGGATTTCCTCGGTTACTTTGCTTCATAAGGCTTTTCATCTACCCTCCAGTCAGCCACCGTTTCATGAGAGGAGAATTCTGTCTATAAAGAAGAACATTGTTTCAAGGAAACAGCTTTAAAAACCCAGCTTTGCCTCAGGCTGCTGTTCTAATCTAGATTTTTATGCATGAGCTATCTCAGAGGAAATCATGTTTGATTTGCTAAACATGCACACACATGGGCTTTTGTGCACACACCCATACAATACAAACACACACACAGTAAACACTATAAACACTACAGAAATTAAAACGGACAAGTTAGGCCAGATCTGACAGTCATCAAATGTGAACTGTTTGCTCTCTTGGTCTGGATGTTACAGAAGCAAGTTTCACCCAGACAGTGACAGGCCTTCAATCCTCGGGGGGGGGGGGGGGTCAAAGGGATGTATTTGTCAAGTGCACTGTGTAAAACAAAGTCTTATGCCGATTGCCAACTCTGAGCCAAGTTAAACATTGGATTTCTGTGTTTCTTTCTCTAATGAGTTTTACTGGCAGTTTTTCCTTGTCTTCCTAGAGGGTTTAGCTTGGTTTAGGGGCAGTTATATGGGAGTATGTGAAGCCCTCTGTAACATCGCTTGTAAAAACGACTATACAAATACATTTAATTTGACTACCAGCAAAAAAACAAAATGAACAGCAATAAAAAGCCTCACGACTGGAGAGCTTCTCCTGGGCCCCAGTCACCCCCCCGCTTGCTGACCGAGCCCCAGACATCAGACCCCCTCCTGGGGCAGGCCAGAGCAGGAACCTGCCCCCTCCTGCCTGGATCTCCACAGATCACAGGGCTCTGTTTCCTCTGCTCCTCCAGTACCCAGCAGGACCCAGCAGGACCCAGCAGGACCCTCCAGTACCCAGCAGGACCCAGCAGGACCCAGCAGGACCCTCCAGTACCCAGCAGGACCCTCCAGTACCCAGCAGGACCCAGCAGGACCCTCCTGTACCCAGCAGGACCCAGCAGGACCCTCCAGTACCCAGCAGGACCCTCCAGTACCCAGCAGGACCCAGCAGGACCCTCCAGGACCCAGCAGGACCCAGCAGGACCCTCCAGTACCCAGCAGGACCCTCCAGTACCCAGCAGGACCCAGCAGGACCCTCCAGTACCCAGCAGGACCCTCCAGTACCCAGCAGGACCCAGCAGGACCCTCCAGTACCCAGCAGGACCCAGCAGGACCCAGCAGGACCCAGCAGGACCCAGCAGGACCCTCCTGTACCCAGCAGGACCCTCCAGTACCCAGCAGGACCCAGCAGGACCCAGCAGGACCCTCCAGGACCCAGCAGGACCCAGCAGGACCCAGCAGGACCCAGCAGGACCCTCCAGGACCCAGCAGGACCCTCCAGTACCCAGCAGGACCCAGCAGGACCCAGCAGGACCCAGCAGGACCCTCCAGGACCCAGCAGGACCCTCCAGGACCCAGCAGGACCCTCCAGTACCCAGCAGGACCCAGCAGGACCCAGCAGGACCCTCCAGGACCCAGCAGGACCCAGCAGGACCCTCCAGGACCCAGCAGGACCCAGCAGGACCCTCCAGGACCCAGCAGGACCCTCCAGGACCCAGCAGGACCCAGCAGGACCCTCCAGTACCCAGCAGGACCCAGCACCAGGCAGGACTCATGAAGGCCATATCTGCAAGTAGCAGCAATGATCTGGAGATCATGAAGGTTGCTGTTGCTGTGGCCCAAAGGCGGCCTTTCTGTTTAACAGTGCAGGGACCAACGCTGGAGGAAAGCACTGAACCAGATCTCCACACTGCACAATCCTCTGACGACCAGCACAGACAAAAACACTCATAATAAGATGCTAGAAAACGCCTCTGAACTCGAACGTCCTACGCTTTCAGAAAAGCTTTGCAGCGTTTGTTAGGTTCCTGTGTTTCTCAGTGTGCAAAACACAGAATAGAAGTAAACACATTGTCAGCAAAAGTAAACACATACTGTACATATTACACAAAACACTATAAATCCATTATGAGCTGAATTACGTGTGCCTAAAAGGAACTTTGAATAGGATACGATAATTCAATTTGACTGAACTCTCTCTAATGTCTCTTGTCACTGCAGCGGTTTCAAGTTTCATTGGAGATAAGGGACTTCTGGGTCTGTACTAACACACGTTTTCAAGTCAACATGTAAATGTAATGTAAGTCTCCTTTTTGAGATAAACCTCCGAACTAACAAACACTGCAGTGATAAAAGAAAGGTTCATTCTGTGCTCCCCCTCCCCCCCTGTTTGCCTTCGATCCTTCCAGGACTGTGACTGTCACTGCCGGAGTCTTTTCCTCCTATCTTCACTGCCTATCCTGGAAACAGCTGCCATAAGAGGATTAATGTCCTATATTCCACCGTATTATTTTCCAATTCCCAAACACAACGTTCTGGTGTTAAACCCGGGCTCACGGTAAACAGACCCGCTGTGTCAGGCAGCGGAGGGGCGAGCAACAGAACTGGACGGACATGATCAAAGTTAACCAGAGCTGACAACGTCTTATCCTCCAGATCACAAGCAATCTACAGCTACTCTGAGCCAGGCACTATCTACCCCCTGACTCCTCCCTGGTCCTGGCTGACTGAAGACAGAAGCATATACACCAGACACATCCCCCTAAGCGGCTCTGATACTACAGACTCTAAGCATTTCTACTACAAAAACAAAAACTTACACACAGACTCTGACCCCCCCCACCCCCTCCACACACACACACACACACTGTTCTCCACCACACCCTGCAACATCACAGGCAGAACCAGTACTGGAGGACTTGTAGACTGCTGCCAGATGCGAACAGAGAGAGAGAGAGAGAGGGAAAGCGATGGAGACAGAGAAAGATAGGCAGTGGATGATCTTACCTGCTCTACTCACATCCCTGCCGCTCAGTCAGGTAAGAGAGGCCCCCGTGTCTGCTCAGGAGTCTTGAAGAGAGAATGTGAGAGAGAGAGAGTGAGTGAGAAATGAAAAGGACAGAGAGTGCGTATATATGCTCAGGAGTCTTGAAGAGAAAATGTGAGCGAGAGAGAGAGATAAAGGAAGGAGAGACAGAGATGAAGAGGAGGAAAGGGGAGCGGGATCAACCGAGAGATGGAAAGGTAAGAGGATTAAGGAGAAAATGAGGAGAGATAGAAGTTGGGGAATAGAAGGGTGGATGGATGAGGAGATGCAGAGAGTGAGAGAGAAAGAGAGAGAGAGAAGAGAAAAGAGAGAGGGTGAAAGAGAGAGAGACTGGGGCAGTGCTGGCTGCTTTCTTCCTCTCCCTACACACTGAGCCCCACAGGCACACTACACAAGCACACACACACACTACACAAGCACACGAAACAAAATACTGCTGTGCATTAAATTCCTTGTCTTCAACACAGAGTGACAGTCTTTTTTGCAGAGTCTAAGAAAGTCAAAGGAAGAAATTTCCTCTCAACAAATTGTTGTATACGTGTGTGTGTGTGTGTGTGTGTGAGTGAGAGATAGAGAAAGAGAGGGAGATAGAGTTACAGAAAGAGAGAGGTAGAGGGAGAGAAAGGGAGACAGAGGGAGAGAGGGGGGAAGAGGAAAAGATGCAAGAACAGAAAGTAAATAGAAAAACATCCATGGATGGTTGACGCTGCCCTGCCCAGCGAGCCTGCTGTCGACCATGTCACAGCCAAGCAGGAGGCCTGTGCTGGACGGCCCCAGAACCACCCTGGTCAAGGACAAACACGACAGGAGACTGCCGTTTGGGCAGTTTCCCATGGCAGCTGGACGAAGTACACGAACATAAACAATTAAACATCCCTGTATCAACTCTCTCTCTTTCTCTTCATCTGTCTCCAACACATGCAGTACATTTACATTACATTTAGTCATTTAGCAGACGCTCTTATCCAGAGCGACTTACAGTAAGTACAGGGACATTCCCCCCGAGGCAAGTAGGGTGAAGTGCCTTGCCCAAAGACACAACGTCATTTTGCACGGCCGGGAATCGAACTGGCAACCTTTAGATTACTATCCCGATTCCCTAACCACTCAGCCACCTGACTCCCCTACTGCTACTGTTACCTTGCGTTGACCACACACACATAAAACAATCCAAGAATCGTCCAGAACTTTTTAACACTGTTTTTCTCTTAAATTGATCAAAATAACAACACAATACTTTAATGAGCAACGACTGGTCCTTGTTGTGATGTTCTCTGTCAGTGTCCTCTATCGCTACTGATGCTGAAGCTTTAGTTTGTTTTATGGTCATTAATTATTAATCCAAGCATACTAAACTATTTATTAAAGCAAATTACAATTGTAGACTTGGCGTTATAGACCTCCTTGGTAAAGATCAATATCATCTCCTCTGGTTCCCGTCTGTGTTCCCAACCCTGTGTTTCACCTCCCATCTAAACTCTTAAGGCCCAGGTTCCCAGACATGGATTAAACCTAGTCCTAGACCAACAATTTTTTCAATGGAGATGTTTTCTTACTTTAGGACTCGGCTTAATACATGTCTGGGTAACTGGGCAAAGAGAGGTGTATCAGGGTGCTGATTGGACCAAAATCACTGGTCTGACTGGTCATGAGAGCCCTCCTACTGAATGACCCCACAGAGAGGAAAAGGCCCAAGTCATTGCAGCTGGTGGAGGAACCAGGCAGTCACAAAGGAGAGTGGTTGAATTACAGCAAAGTGCTGGTGCAACACGAAACTCCTCCCCCTAGGCAAACAGGGACCAGCCCTCCAATGTTCCCCCCTGCTAGGTAAGCTATGGGGAATAGAGACACATTCAAATGAGACGTTTTGTTTACGGCGAGTCAACCCTGAGGCTGACAGGAACACAAAAACAGCTAATGAGAAGAACTTAAGCACTAATTACAAGGGTGTCCATTGAGCTCACTGTCTTCACATGGAGTTTACTTGTGAAATAGTTTAACGTGCACCTGTGAAATAGTTTAACGTACTTCAGTGTTTAAGTGTTTAACGTGATCATATATGTGGTAAGTCCAGCCCATGGTTTGTAAACTTACACTCCAAAAGTTGAATGCTTCCTTTATTTGACGTTCTGTAACTGCCATCGAAATACCTTATATTATCAGAGCTTTTAATGACTCTGACCCCATGTTACTGACATCAACAACTGTCGTCCAACTGTCTTTAAAGAATGGTCCTTCCCCTTACTTTTGCTTCCTCCCCGTCGAACGTAGTGTGTTCCTTGTTTTCTCGTGGGTTTAAATTGGAAGACGTATTTACATTTGTAAAGATTTTTGTGATTATATTTTAATCATTTTACAGATAATAGCTGATTTGATCTCTGAAATAAGTCTTCACCAAAAAAGGTGTTAAAACTGTATATATTGTAATCTCATTGAAATGTAATTACGTAGTTAATTATGTAACTTACTAAAACATTTTGATACAACATGAATATATTGTCGTTTCAATACGTTATATCAATGCTTTACCTTGATAGATTATTAAACTCTAATTTGACTGAGCAGAGAATAAAGCATTAATTAATTCAAGTGAAGTCTCGCGGTGCTACCTCTCAGACATCTTGCATGTTTTAGTCTAAGAGAACGGAATTTATTATATGCATTGGGCCGAGGCGATCTAGAAAGAAGTCTTTTCGTAACATTAATTGTGTATTTTTTTCAATCGGGACTAATGCATGAGAGGCTATAGGCGGCTAAACTGAGCCTCGCGTGAGTAGATTGAGTAGACCCCTGAGTAGATTGTCTCTCCCGGGGCTCTCCAGCCGTATTGTGCGTCATTTTCATCGCTGCATTTTGTTTTTCCATCGAGGCAACATGGCAACTCCAGCCGCGGTCAATCCATCGGGTGAGTCTGGATTTCGCCACAGGAAAACACTATAATTCGTTTTCTATTCTGATATAATACGGGATATTTACAGAGCGCGAATGTTATTTTTTGACGTTTAGCAAAAGGAGGGTAAAATCCTAGGCGCTTAGAGCCGCAACGTCAGGCTCAGCGCGAGCTCCACAGCATCCCCTTCCCCCACCGAGCTCTCCTTCTGCTCCCTCTAGATAGCTGACCAATACATGCTTTTGTTTCAGTCACCGTGTGTCCTTACAAGCAGTATTTTCATATACAATGTGCAAAAAGACTATTAATAATCGCAGTGATTGAAATGTTAAGGCTTCCGAATCTCAAGGCGAAACGAGATGCTGGTCGTTCTTCGTTCCTGGCAGCCAGCTAGCCTACGTGCTTTGATTTCTCTGAATAGTTCCTCGATGATACAAAGGTTTTTTTTAGCATATCTTTGCTTACAGCGTACACAATGATATCGAAACGTTTTTCGTGTCAAGGCATATTTTATGACGGTGGACCTCTAGTGTCACTGTTTTGATGTCACTGTCCCTTGCCTGTTGATTCGATGATAGGTTTTGACACTGGAGTTTCCTTAATGCCATATTGAGTGTGGTAGCTAATTACCCAGCACTTTGGCTGTCTGTAAATTATTCGCTGAACACCTTAAACATCTAGCTGCTTTTATCTATGTCAGTTGTCAATATGTATAAACGTTTACGGTATGGCAGCATTCAAGACCAGGGCACGGAAACACAGTCGTTAGCCTTCCCGCTAAGGCCGTTCCATCGTTACACACCAAATAACTTCCCTGTAAGGGTGTAACGTTTTTGGACAACGTGTTCGCAAGATTAGTTGTTGCTGGAGCTATAGGGGGCAAGCCAATTTCTAGTGTGTTAAGCAGGCTCGGCCAGCTAAGCTAAACGCTATAATGTTGACCTCAGTGTATAGTTCGTGGTGCCTCAACAGGGTCGTGTGTTCCTGTATGGAATATTACATTACAACACTTAAACAAAGTCTTGTTAAACAGCACTTTATTGTACATTTCTACAGGACAGTGGTATAAGCTAAAGTGTTCAGCAGTAGTTTCGTTGCAGTTTTGTTAATATCAGCAACAAATAATGATCGTAAACAGTCATTTGTTACACATGAACAATCAACTGCAATCATTTTATATTTGAACTTAATACCACTCAGTTACAATCTTGCTTTACCACAGTAGGCAACTATGTGCCATCTCTCCCTCCCTCTCCATTTCTTTCTATTTAATTTCTCTCCTCCCTCCCTATATCTATATATATATCTCCATCTCCACCACAATTCCTCCACCCCACTTTATTTTTCTACATCTTTCATCCCCCACCCTCCTTCCTCTCATTTCTCTCTCACCTCATTGGTAATGTAAATTAAGATGAAAAATGAGTGAGAATGTTCGTGTTATTACCATCTTGGCCGCGTACACAGTCCTGAGGCAGGAGTCTGAATGAACAATGAGCAGATGAGAATGCCAGCCACCGGAGAACGGGGAAGGACCCTCCATTAAAAAAACGCCAGTATACCCGGCCTCTCTCTGCCTCCGAGGGGAGCGAGTGTGCGGACAAGGCCGACATCTCCCATACCAATACGACCAAACACACACAGGCCTCCCCCATCTCATCTGAAACCCATTCAACAAGGGATTTCACTAGGCTCATCGTTTCTTCTACCACCCCAGTAACAAACCTATTTTTTTTTAGATTATATAATAAGCTTCAAGGCCATGTTTGTTGTGGTTAAACGATGCCATAAGCTGTGGCTGAACAGAGGAAGCGTGCAGTAAGATTAGACCAGCGCAGGCCTATCTGAAGCCTCTGCATCCGATGATGACACGAGCCTGTTCCTAAGACAGGTCAAACGTTCCTGCTGATCTGGGATCAGTTGTCCGTCCCCCCTCCTCTGAACAGCTAAGGTCGCGTTAGATGACTGGATCGGGGCCTCGTATATGCGAGTTGCTGGGAGAGTAGGGGGAGTGCGCTGTCATTGGTGGATTATCCCGATCAGGCGGAGATCCGATTGGCCCTGTGCCTGTGTGATAAGTGCAATGATCTAATAAGGTTAGCGTGATCTTTCTCTGGATGTGTGTCTCACAAGTGATCAGTAAAAAAAAAAAGGAGCTGCAACATAGCCTTTCAGTGTTTCCAACGCCACCTTAAATGTTCCTTCTCAGATGCGGTGATGTGGCACTTACATGGTAGCAGAGTGTGCTTTACGCTGTGCTTAACTTACTTTACACTGACTTTACATTCGCATTCATGCTTTACGCTCCTGGAGAAGGGTATCTATTAACATCCTGTATAGAGTTTATTAACAAGTCAAGACATGATATTTAGATTCAGATTTACTTATTGCACTAGTTATGGTTTTTCAGTCTGTCAAAACAAGGGGTATTTAAATATCTGTAGCACCAGGGTATCCTTCGTGAATTAGACCTAGCATATGGTTCTCTTCCCTAATAGAAGGACATCGATAAGTTTAAAGTTTACTTTGAGAAGTGGTTTTCCATGCTTAAGGGGATTGAAACAACATCAGATAGTTTTGTATTTCTTTGCCTGTGTGCGTGCTTGTGTGTGTATTCTAGCTCACTTAAGTTTATTACGGACTAGTAAATGTCCTGAGGCTCTTTGACGGAGTGAGCGGTTGAAAGGACCGATGGGGGGGGGGGGGGGGGAGAGCAGAAACAACCTTGTCTGAAAGAGAGGACTGATTGAAAAGGAGAAACTCTGAATACTGGTCCCACAACTCTCTTGATTAATGCAGTTGACCTCAGGGCTTGGTAATGACTGACTGAAGATGTGGCTGTGATTGGGTTGGTGGTGGTGGGGGGGGGGGGGGGAGAGAGAGAGAATCATGCATATCATTAACCGCTCCAGTGTTTTTCCTTGATGGAGAAATGGAAGCCTCCAGAGATAACAAGCAGACATGTAACACCAGCTACTATTCAAACCAATAAAGGCCACATTCCTTCAGGTTGGACAACAGAGAGTCAGGATACGAGGTTTACTCATTCCGAATAGGAATGCTTGCTCTGCATTCTGTACAAGGATCTTGTACAGTGTGTGTCTCATGAGTAAAGAGGTTGTGTTTGTATAGGCAGGCTTCATGAATGAATGATATCAGGCTTGCTCTTTGCCGGGGTCTGACTTTGCACTGCAGAGTGTTTTCCTGAGGCTGGCAGAAGATAGAGGGAGAGAAGAACATGGTATCAAATATTAACTGGGATGCCTGGTTCACTGGGGCACACCAGAGGCTCTGTTTAGCCTATCCATAGCATCTATCTGGGTACGTGAGCAGACCAGAAACAGAGGTTTGGAGGCCAGGAGAGAGACAGGGATGGAGGGAGGCCAAAAAGTGGGTGGTTGAGAATCAGAAGTGGGCAACATTGAAGTTCACCCTTTCCGACTTATTCACAAACAGGTATATTCACATTTTACATTTTAGTCATTTAGCAGACGCACTTATCCAGAGCGACTTACAGTAAGTACAGGGACATTCCCCCTGAGGCAAGTAGGGTGAAGTGCCTTGCCCAAGGACACAACGTCATTTGTCACGGCCAGGAATCGACCCAGCAACCTTCTGATTACTAGCCCGATTCCCTAACCGCTCAGCCACCTGACTCCCTATTTAGTCATGTAGCAGACGCTCTTATCCAGAGCGACTTACAGTAAGTACAGGGACATTCCTCCACATGTGGTCGGACGTAGGTAGAACTGTATGAGTCACAGCCAGAGCATTCATTGACCATGAGCACAGCAACAGAACAGGACCGTGTTAACAACATTAGGGTTTCTGGATTCAGTATTGACAAGCAGTATCGATGGGCTGTATAGGGCGTTTGGTGTGGGGTCAGATGGCTGAGCGGTTAGGCAGTCGGGCTAGTAATCAGAAGCTTGTTGGTTCGATTCCCGGCTGTGGCTAATGACGTTGTGTCCTTGGGCGCTTCACCCTACTTGCCTCGGGAGGAATGTCCCTGTACTTACTGTAAGTCGCTCTGGATAAGAGCGTCTGCTAAATGACTGAATGTAAATGTGGTGTGGGCACCGGAGATGATTTCAGCCCTTATGTAATGCTGCGTGTTTTTCCCAGCTGGTTGCGAATCTCACAAACAGGGTTTAATGATATGCCAACTGATAATCCAACACTAGCCTGATGCTAGCATGTGATAACCTTGCGATTAGCTTGTCTAACCTTACGATAACCCGCCAATACCCTGATGCTAACCGCTGATAAACTGCACGGCAAATATGAAAGTGTTGACTAGACACCAGTAGTTTTTAAGACGGTAGACACTCAGTGAAACTACAACTAACACTCCCCGGTGTTAAATCAACACTTTTAAAATTTTATTTGACGTGTTCCGACAACCTGACTGGATGACCTCAGCTAGCTAACCCCGATGATAACCTGCTCTCCATGTTCCTGCTTCCTGCAGAGATGGGCAGTGAGTTGCCGGGGGCAGTGTCCATGCCCGGGGCGGTGGTGGGGGCAGGCCAAGTGAGGATGGGAGGAGCCTTGGCTGGACGCGGGGGCAAACGGAGGTCGGGAGGGTGAGTATTCACGCTGTAGCTAAATCCTCACATCGCCAACATCTTAACTATCATGCTGATTCATCATAGGTTCAGGCAAGACGAGCAGGACCTGTGAATCCCAGTTTACCTGTGAATCCCAGTTTACCTGTGAATCCCAGTTTACCTGTGAATCCCAGTGTACCTGTGAATCCCAGTGTACCTTTGAATCCCAGTGTACCTTTGAATCCCAGTGTACCTGTACTTGTTACAAACAGCACAATAAAGTTGAAATGTGATGTGCTTATGGCCGGAGATAACCAGTATGACAGGCTATGTGATGCCTGAGATGTCAGACTAGGTGGTGAACTCCCATGCACTCAAACTGTGCGTCTATAGAAACTGAAGCACCAAACAGACACACCCAGCACCCTGGAAATGTGGACAGTGTGTGTTATGTATTTATTAATCTGTATTTGTCTATTTTTGTGCATGTACATGTACATGCGTGTGTTTGTACTCATACACACCACAGTAGCAGGACAACAATCCTAACCGTTGTCCTGGTTACTGGCCAGCCATGGAAAGATGCCGCCCTCATAGTTGGCACCTCTTAGCCTCCTACGCTGCCCCCCCCCCCTACACACACACACACACACACACTTTCACACACACATGCTGAACCCAGAGAACACTCCTACACAGTGGAGGCAGGTCTGCTTTGGCATGACAGGGATGCATTCGAGGCAGTCCCACAGCCAGGCTTCGTGTCCTCGGGACAACCGTGACACGTTCACTTATACTTTCGTTAGTTGCCATGGTAACGCGTAGACGTATCTGCTTATTATCTACTATCTACTACATCGGCAACCTTGAGTAAAAATGGGAAGAGCCGCTGCAACAAATCACCCAGACAGCTGCGGTAACAGGCTTTGAACCTTCCCTTCCTGGTTCCTCTCCCAAACAGAATGTGTCAGGGGAAGTGTAGTCCAGCCATCACTGTGACTTGGCAGCTATGGTAACTAGGCCTTGCCTCACATAAAGTGTATTCCAGCTCTCTGCAACCGTCCTGATGTCATGTTGACACGTGTGGAAGCCTTCCAGGGTAGAGAAACGCTCCGGTGTTTCATCACTTCCCCTGGCAGCTGGTGTGAAGCCGTTAGCTCTGAGAGAGACAGGCTGCTGAGTAAGGCGGTCCGCTCACCCTCTCCTCCCTCAGTGACTGGAAGCAACATCACAGACTAGTACCACGGAAAGAAGAAAAACAGTCCCTAACTAAGTCACAGTGTCAGCAGAGAACTAGAGCTACAACTTCCTGTATGGAACTTCTTGTATCGAACGCGTCTTCACTTCCTGTCAGGGGCCCAGAGTTAGGTTTCAATCTGATGAGACTTCTGCAGTCCCTCAACCACAGAATAAGTAACGGTTCTCCAGTGGAGGACCAGGCCATCTCATGGACTGTGTGTTCTCTTCTCTTGCAGGATGGAGTTTGACGACGAGGATGGAGAAGGGCCTAGCAAATTTTCAAGGTGAGAGCAGTGGGGGGAAAAAAGTCCTCAGTACAGTATGTTCCTCCATTCGTAAGGAGAATTCTGTGTTTGAACAGCAGTTGAGTTAGAAAGCTTTAGAGTTCATGGTCTGTTGATGGGTCTCAAGTGAGCCTACATGATTCAGTCACCCTAATCATATTTTTTTTTGTATAAATATGGTTTTATAATTTTAACAGTCATTTTTGTGTATATTTAACTTAGACTCAGTGTGGACATGCTGTGACGTTAGCCAGAGCCGTAGTTTGACATTGAGTGTGTTTGATTTGATCATCTGGGCTGTTTCTCACCTGTTTGTTTCTCCAGCATCAACTTCATCCCAGACATTCTCTCACATATTTTTCTTTCAACATGTGGTTCTTCGTGGTTTCTTTTAGAGGAGGATGATGTGTGTCCGTTTTGTCCCTGGCTGGCAGCGCACGCCCTGCTCTGTTAACTTGAGCAGGGGCGAGGAGACAGCGCCCTCTGATGGCGAAAGGAGGAATCACCAGTCTGTTATGAGAAGCACAGTGCTACCTCAAACTGGCTTGTCTAGAGCAGTGGTTCTCAATCCTGTTCCTCATTCCCTCCTGCCCTGCGTGTTCTAGACGATTCCTTGCTCCAGCATACCTCATTTAAATTTAAATGAATGGGTCATTATCAGAGCTTGGTAATGCCCCAGGGAAACATCTAGAACATGCAGGGCAGGGGGGCTCGAGGACCAGGATTGAGAGCCACTGGTCTATAGTCCATACATCCAACAACCTGATTGTACCATACCCTGTTTTAAAATTGGTCTCAGCATCTGCATTACAGCATGACCACTCAGTCTCCATAGATCATCCCCCCATTGTTTGGTACAGGATGTGGAGGGATAACAGGCTGTTTTAGATTTCTGTTTCTCACTCAGTCTGTCCACTGGAGGGAAACAAATACTTGTAGCTTCGCATGCTATCCTAATCGCTACATTGAGCCACGCTACATAAGCATAACAGCTTCAGTACTGTGTCATGACTGTTACACAGCCTGGTAGGACAGATTTCTTCCCCTGCATGCCCTGAGCATAAGCCCAACCATATAACACACATCCTCATGATCTAGCGATACACAGATGAGTTTAGAATAGTGAGCCAGCCAGTTAAGACTACTGTCCATATTGCTGCTTAGGTGTGTGTACATGTGTGTGCTGACCTGTGTTACATTCTGTCCTCTCTCCTGTTCACAGGTATGATGATGATCAGATTCCAGGTGATAAGGAGAGATATGCCAGGTAGGCCTAGGTTACAGCTCTGCCAGAGGACTTCAGCCAGGGTGCACACACCTGCTCACACCTGCTCACAGCGCTGTCCTTCTAGCCCTCTCAGCTCGATGAACCCTGCACACCTCACACCTGTTGAAAAACGACAGAGACAAACAGCAGTTAGAGCTGACACAGTCTGGATAGACTATATATGAAGCAGAATGCTACATAGCTAATGTAGCTAACACAGTCTGGACTATACATGAACCAGAATATATGGAATATGTGGGGAAAATATGGGGTTTAGGGTGAAGTGCCTTGCCCAAGGACACAATGCAAGGCTGGTATTGCCAGCAAACGGACCTCGCTAGCTAGCCAGCATGTGGGTGGATATGTTTTTTTTTTTGCACGATTAGGTACTGTACTATGCACAATTTCTATCAGCCAAGCTAAGTATAACTAGAGAAATGTTGTCAAAATGCGCTGCTCAAATAACCGACAATAAAGTGTAGAATTTAAATCCAAAAGCTCAACGAAAACGGAATGGTGAGCAGAAATTGTGAGATAGAAAAGTTGAGCGTGTTTGTAAAAGTTAGAGCTAGCTCAAACGTTGTTGATGTGTTCACCGTCCTTGCGTTAATACACGGCCACAAACTGTCAGCCTTTTCTCTTGCTACTAAGCTAGCCTATCTAGCTTGGGAGAGACCCACTATTATTCGGCTTCGTTTTTGGAGAAAAAAAATCGACGTTGGAGGTACAGTGATCAAGTCATCCAATTCCAAATATTACCGATACATTTCAGATATAATAATGATCTTTTGCAAAGCATCATCTGTGCTAATCCGTCATTTGGTTAAACCGCCAAGTCACGTGAGATGGTAGGTGTGACGAGCATTTCCAGCCATGTAAAACAGTGAGTTCACATATTCTGATGGCCCATTTATATATAGTTGCCTGAAGTTGTATGTCAAGTCAGCTTCAACTACACTGAATGTAATCTAATATGACAAGCAGATGAGATTTGTGATGTGAATAAAAGCTTTCACCTTTATTTTCTCACTGTCTGAGCTGGTAGTCGGTTTAAGGTTAGGGTTAGCCAAGCGAGTTCAAGCGGGACAACAGCGCCATCTACAGTCAGAATCCATTGGTCACAGAATTAGATAGTCACAAAAATGTATGTTCACAGAATTCCATAATCGAGCATCTTGGGACATAAATGTTTGTGTCTTTATATTCTCAGAAGAACACAGACACCTACAGAAGCAGCAGAATGAGACCTAACCCTATAACACCCTTCACACTATACAAACTGCTATGCTCACAGTTCTCTTAGTTAACCTTTCTGCTAGGCTAACAGATCATATAGAGGTCAGTTAGAAAGGAAGTGTGTGCCCTGTCCATCTGTAGGAAGGTGTGGTGTTTCTCGTAGATAATGTCACATGATTAAACAGAAACATTGTGGACCAGGAAGTACCATAGAGTATATTAATAATACCATAGAGTAGATAAATACCAGTACTTCCTGGTATGACTGGACAGTTTCTACACAGTCTCCATAGTGTACTTCCTGGTGTGACAGGGTGCTGTCTAGTCAAGCAGGACGGTCCTGGGTGTCTTAACTCCGCCTCTCTGTTCCAGAGAGAACCACAGCGAGATAGAGCGCCGACGTCGCAATAAGATGACGCAGTACATCACCGAGCTGTCTGACATGGTGCCCACCTGCAGCGCTCTGGCACGCAAGCCCGACAAGCTGACCATCCTGCGGATGGCCGTGTCGCACATGAAGTCCATGAGGGGCACGGGCAACACATCCACAGACGGAGCTTACAAGCCCTCCTTCCTCACTGAGCAGGTGCTGGTCACAGCCACACACCCAGGCAGGCTCATCAGGGCCTCCCCGCCACAGCATGCTCTCCTCTACTCATCTCTCTCCTTTCTGCATCTCTCCCTTTGTGTCTTATCCTCTACGCGGCTCTCTTCTACTCGTCTCTCCTTTTCTCGTCTCTCCCACCTTGATGCTTCGATCTCTCCTCATCTCTCTCCTCTCCTCATCTCTCTCCTCTCCTCATCTCCCTCTCCTTTTACGAGCATCTCTGTTTCCACCAACAGGAACTGAAGCACCTGATCCTGGAGGCTGCGGACGGCTTCCTGTTTGTGGTCGCGGCGGAGACGGGCCGTGTGATCTACGTGTCGGACTCGGTGACGCCGGTGCTGAACCACACCCAGTCCGAGTGGTTCGGCAGCACGCTGTACGAGCAGGTGCACCCCGACGATGTGGACAAGCTGCGGGAGCAACTCAGCACCTCAGAGAACTCCATGACGGGTAGGAGGGCCGCGCTCGCGCACGTGTGTGTGTGTTCATGTTTGTGTTCATGTTTTGAGTGTGTTCGTGTGTGTGTGTTTGTTTGAATGTGTGCGTGTGTGTGTTCATGTTTGAGTGTGTGTGTGTGTTTATGTTTGAATGTGTATTCATGTTTGAATGTGTGTGTGTTCATGTTTGAATGTGTGTGTGTGTGTGTTCATGTTTGAATGTGTGTGTGTGTGTGTTCATGTTTGAATGTGTGTATTCAGGCCGCATGGCTCTGTCCAGACACAGGGAGGTGTAGCAGACATTATGAACGCGTCCACTAGAGGGAGCTGCACACACAGCTATTCTCCTTCACTTCTGCGCACGCTGAGCCCCTCTTAGTGTAGAGATCTCTGCCTGTCTCTCTTCCAGCCTCTCTTAGTGTAGAGATCTCTGCCTGTCTCTCTTCCAGCCTCTCTTAGTGTAGAGATCTCTGCCTGTCTCTCTTCCAGCCCCTCTTAGTGTAGAGATCTCTGCCTGTCTATCTTCCAGTCTGTCATTTTGTCTGTGTCTCTGACTTTCAATCCAGCTTTCTGTCAGTTTTTCATTTTGTTTATATGTCTCTCCGTTTGTTTATAGTTTAGGACCGCTAGTCAGCCACAAAACACACAGATTACCCTATGTGAGCATGTAATCCATATAATGCAATAATCTCTCCACGTTACACACCACGCACACACACCACACACACCACATTCTCTGCCCTTTGAAGTGATGAATGTGTCCTTCCACTGAAATGTGTATTTCAGAAGAATTCTGTGGAACTAAACCAGAGTGTATCTGAGTGTGGGGGGGGTCTGCATGTCTGTGTGTGTGTGTGTGGGGGGGGCGTGTTTTTGTGTGAGTGGGTCTGTGTGTGGGGGGGTGTCTGCGTGTGTGTGTGTGGGGGGGTCTGTATGTGCGTGTTTCCGCGATGTAAGTCTGTGGAATGCCAGTGTTTGCCAGAGATCTAAGAGAGAGGGAACACAGGGTTGAGCGAGGCCAGCGTGCTTGTTGTTTTCTGTCGGCCAGTTGTCGCTGTCTGTACCGTAGCCACGGTGATGGAGGCAGCTAGAGATGTCAGCAACAGTAGCCTGTCATGCTCAGACTAGAATACAGGCACAGGACTGTGAAAAGTCAAGATTCGTTACATGAATATTGTCTTAAATATAACAAAATGTTGGTCTTCTTTATGGGGCAGTATAAAAGTGCAATGTTGAGAAAACCTTTGTTTTGTTATTTATTAAGAGCGGTTGTGCTTTCTTTTTTGAAAATCTTGGGACCCAAGGCTTTTGCACAGTACTGTAGGTCTCTCTAGTAGAGACCACAGCTCAGCTGCATTGGTAGGTGTCACAGTGCCTGCTGGTCTCTGTGAAGATGGAGCAGGGTCTCACCTCCTGTTAAAGCAGCTATCGGAGGAGGTGGTCCGATGCCTCCCTCACCCAAACACACGCTCCCCCTCACCAAGAGCAAACTCTGACAAACTGCTACTTACCGAGGAGACCTCCTTCCTCCACCAACCTGGAACCTGATTTATCCACCAACGTCCTCCGTCTCTGGTCTGCCAGGGAGTTCCAGATAAACGAGGAGGGGTTTTCCTGATGAGTCTTTGATAAGCACCATGCCTCTCAATGATGGAGGGAGCCTGCCAGACCTATTTCTCCTCCCACGCCACGCATGCCCAATGAGCTCTTGGCAGGCCCGAATTGCTGATTGGTTAAGCATACATAATGTAGGAAGAGTGATAAGTGATTGGGCCAGGGATGTAGCAAATGAGGAGACTCCTCCGTGTGACAGATGATGGCTTTGTGGGTCTCCCTCTCTCTCCTCTGTGGCATCGAGAGAGAGAGGGAAAGATGGATGCAGAGAGAGAGAGAGAGAGAGGTGGATTGAGAGAGGAAGGGAAGGATAGATGGAGAGAGAGATGGATAGAGGGATGGAAAAATGGCTGGAGAGATGGATAGAGAGAGGGAGGGAAGGAAGGAAGGATGGTGAAAAAGAGGGATGGAGAGAGGTATGGGTTTGGCTTCACATCACTTTTTCTCCACTCTGGTGGGTTTTCTTTCATTAGAAGGAGATGTAGAGAGAGAGAGAGAGAGAGAGAGACATAGAATATAGCAAGAGAACGGGTATAAGAGAAAGTTTTCATGTATCAGAAATGTATGAGGGAGCAGATGGATGGAGAGAGGGAGTGACAGGGGTGTAGGTAGAGCTGTAGATTGAAGGAGGGTGTAGGCCTTGGGCCAGTCAATGTCTGGTTAATGTGAAATGACACGTAGATATTTATTTTGGTTTCGCTGTGAGACTGCGAAGGTAGGAAAACAGCCCAGGGCCTTACCGTCTGCTGTTAACCGTGACTAAATATTCTGTTTACCAAGGACTATATCCTCCCCTGTCTCTGCAAATCATTACGCCTCTGCTTTGCATGGAAACCAGCACAAGAGCAGTCCACAACAAAACTGTTACGTAGATGTGTGTTGGGAGGGGGAGGGGACGGGGGTCTGCTGCTGTTGTTGCTTTGGGGAGGCGGTGTGTGTGTGTGGGGAGCAGGGTTGTGTGTGTGTGTGTGTGTGTGTGTGGGGAGGAGGGTTGTGTGTGTGTGTGTGGGGAGGAGTGGTGTGTGTGAGGGTTGTGTGTGTGGGGAGCAGGGTTGTGTGTGTGTGTGTGGGGAGCAGGGTTGTGTGTGTGTGTGTGGGGAGCAGGGTTGTGTGTGTGTGTGTGTGGGGGGGGGGAGGAGGGTTGTGTGTGTGTGGGGAGCAGGGTTGTGTGTGTGTGTGTGTGTGGGGGGGGGGAGGAGGGTTGTGTGTGTGTGGGGGGGGGGGAGGAGGGTTGTGTGTGTGTGGGGAGGAGGGTTGTGTGTGTGTGTGGGGAGGAGGGTTGTGGTGGCTGGCATACTGAGCGTGCAGGGACGGGGCCTCCATGCCAGCTGAGGTTCCTGCAGGCATCCATACATACATGCCTGCACAGCCCTGTCTGTCTACAGACCCTGTCTGTCTACAGACCCTGCCTGTCTACAGACCCTGCCTGTCTACAGACCCTGCCTGTCTACAGACCCTGTCTGTCTACAGACCCTGCCTGTCTACAGACCCTGTCTGTCTACAGACCCTGCCTGTCTACAGACCCTGCCTGTCTACAGACCCTGCCTGTCTACAGACCCTGCCTGTCTACAGACCCTGCCTGTATACAGACCCTGTCTGACACACTGGACTGCTCTGAACCTCTTTTTACTTTACTGTTCTCTTCCAAACTCCTCTCCTCTGCTTCTCCTCTCATACCCTCGTTTATTTGTCTGTGAGTGTGAGTGTGTGTGTGTGTGTGTGTGTGTGTGTAGGTGAGGGTCAGATATGTTGATCCAGTAATTTCCTGCCAGTTTCCCTGAAATCATCAGTTAGATCTCAGACAAACGAACCTGACGCACTCAGGGACGCCGCGTGCTGTATGTTTACTCTCATCCAGTCACACACGTACACAAACGCGTAGCCAAACTAGCCTGGCACCCGGACGCAGAGACAGGTCCTGAGACATCAGCTGGGGCCCTGTGATGATGTGTTACACTGTTTATCTTCCCCCTCTGTCCTGGGGTTATTCCCAGACACTTGGTTCCAGAGTAAACTGTTCACACTGAGACAAAAGCACACCCACACACTGCACACGCATTGCACACGCATCCACACACACCCACACACTGCACACGCATCCACACACTCGCACGCATTAATGGACAAACGTATCTAATCCTCAGCCACTGTCTTACTCATACCATAATAAACTATGGTTGATTTTGGTACATCATTAAGCCTCTTACTGCAATTTCAATCCTGCGTATGTGTGTGGGTGGTGTTTGTGCGTGTGTGTTGCATATCTGCCATCCTTCATCTGATATCTTGGAAACTAAACTAAAGTTCACCCGTCATTAGAACATGACATCACCCAATCACAACAGAGGAAACTTCACTCACGCACACACTAAGGAACTTGTTTGCCTGTGTTCCACAGTGTGCGTATGTGTGTGTATGTGTGTGGGGGCGACGGTATGTATACTGTGTCTGCTCTGGTGTCTCAGAAGGGAATCGATTATGATGTGGCTGAACTTTTGTTTAGCATGGCAGGTCTGTTTTGTGTTTGTGCTACATACCCCAGCGGGGAGTCATAACAGTGTTTCACCCTCCTGCTGTGAGGTACCCATCCAGCTCCAGCATCAGCCTCAGAACTCCAGCCCCATAGCCCCTGCCCTATAGCCCCAGCCCTATAGCCCCAGCCTCAGAACTCCAGCCCCATAGCCCCTGCCCTATAGCCCCAGTCCTATAGCCCCAGCCTCAGAACTCCAGCCCCATAGCCCCTGCCCTATAGCCCCTGCCCTATAGCCCCAGCCCTATAGCCCCTGCCCTATAGCCCCAGCCCTATAGCCCCAGCCATATAGCTCCTGCCCCATAGTCCCAGCCTCAGAACTCCAGCCCCATAGCCCCTGCCCTATAGCCCCATCCCTATAGCCCCTGCCCTATAGCCCCAGCCCTATAGCCCCAGCCATATAGCTCCTGCCCCATAGTCCCAGCCTCAAAACTCCAGCCCCATAGTCCCAGCCTCAAAACTCCAGCCCCATAGTCCCTGCCCTATAGCCCCAACCTCAGAACTCCAGCCCCATAGTCCCTGCCCTATAGCCCCAGCCCTATAGCCCCAGCCATATAGCTCCTGCCCCATAGTCCCAGCCTCAGAACTCCAGCCCCATAGTCCCTGCCCTATAGCCCCAACCTCAGAACTCCAGCCCCATAGTCCCTGCCCTATAGCCCCAGCCTCAGAACTCCAGCCCCATAGTCCCTGCCCTATAGCCCCAGCCTCAGAACTCCAGCCCCATAGTCCCTGCCCTATAGCCCCAACCTCAGAACTCCAGCCCCAGCAGAGAGCCCTGCTAGAAGCCTGGCTCTAGGAAGCTGTGATCTCAGACAGGTTTTCTCTTCATCCCAGGTCTCTCTGGGCAGCTTCAGGACCATGGGGAGAGCTGCAGGTGGTCATGGAAGACATGTTTGGTCTGCTGTGATGCCCCAGAGGGTTAGGGTTAGGCTTCTCTGCCCTGGAGAATCACACTGCAGAACCTCCTGCTGATCACCTTTACCTGGGTCAGCCAGAACTCCACAGCCCACATCCTCAGCTCCCATCCCCAGCCCACATCCCCACATCCACACCCCCAGCCCACATCCACAACCCACATCCCCAGCCCACATCCACACCCCCAGCTTACATCCCAACACCCCAGCCCACATCCCCACACCCACATCCCCACACCCCCAGCCCACACCCACATCCCCAGACCCACATCTCCAGCCCACATCCCCACACCCACATCCCCACACCCACATCCCCACACCCCCAGCCCACACCCACATCCCCAGACCCACATCTCCAGCCCACATCCCCACATCCAAATCCCCAGCCCACATCTCCAGCCCACATCCCCACACCCAAATCCCCAGCCCACATCTCCAGCCCACACCCCCATCGCAACCTCCTGAAGGTCCAGAAGTTTCCCTGACTTCTGGGCTTCCTCCGGTTCGACTCTTCTCTTGAGACCCCAGCAGCCTCACAGTCGTCCTCTCTGTCGCCGTGCCAACATCAGCAACCTTCATCTGCTAGTGGACATGACTGAGTACTGACATCACGCAAACAACCGTCGGGTAGCCGAGGTCACACATGGATCAGTAGGACAGGGAGTTAGCGTGCGCACACACACACACGGTCTGAGGCTCCTTGGCAACACGAACGTTGTTGCTCCGCTGTGTATTTATCTGGGATGTTTTCATCCTCTCCTTCCCCGGCCGCTTATCGAGTGTTAAGAGGAGGAAGCTATCAGATTGTTGTACTTTGATTAGATTAGCGGAGAATGTCTGCCTGAGCCTCTCTCTTCCTCCAGCCTCCCTTCTCTGTCTCCCTCTCTAAGTGCTGTTAGCGGGCCTGTGGTCTGTCTGAATGATAGCACGGACCCAGATCTCCAGGAACGCAGAGTCGACAGTAGAGGACGAGCTTCTTCTACGCTTGCGTGTCTGTGTGTAGATGAATTTGTGTGTGTATGTGTGTGTGTGTCTACTCTGTGTGTGTGTATAACTGTGTACGTACGTGTGTGTGTGTATATGTGTGCCTGTATACATGTGTGTGTGTGTGTGTGTGTATTAAGATGTATAATGTGTGTGTCAGATGGCTGAGCGGTTAGGGAATCGGGCTAGTAATCAGAAGGTTGCCGGTTCGATTCCCGGCCGTGAAAAATTACATTGTGTCCTTGGGCAAGGCACTTAACCCTACTTGCCTCGGGGAGAATGTCCCTGTACTCCATGTAAGTCGCTCTGGATAAGAGCGTCTGCTAAATGTCTAAATGTGAGTGTGTGTGCTAGCTGTTCCCTGATGTGCTCTGTGTGTGTCCGCAGGGCGTATTCTGGACCTGAAGACCGGCACAGTGAAGAAGGAGGGCCAGCAGTCCTCCATGAGGATGTGCATGGGCTCCAGACGCTCCTTTATCTGCAGGATGAGGTGTGTGTGACCGTGTGTGGATGAGGTGTGTGTGTGGATGAGGTGTGTGTGTGTGTGTGACTGTGTGTGTGTGTGAGTGTGTATGGATGAGGTGTGTGTGACACATATATGAGGGAGGGTGAGTTTGGGTTAGGGGTGGGGGGAAAAAATGAATCACATTTGAATCGCATTTCACATTGATTCACAAATGTAAAAAATATTTTTTTATTAATTTTTTGTAAATGTTTTTTAATAATTTTTATTTTTTGATTAGAAATCGAACAAAATCGTGAGTTGATTTGTAATCGATTTGTGACCCCAAGAATCAATTTGAATCGTAAGGTACCAAAAGATTCCCACCCCTAGTGTGGGTGTGCGTGAGTGAGTGTCTGTTTGTGTGAGTGTGAGTGTGTGTATATGTGTGTTTGCGAGTGTGTGTTAGTCTTTGTACACATCTGGGTGCCTCACAGCCTGTCCAGTTAGTGCTCCCTCTGACAGCTAAGGGTCCAGGGCTACACACACACACCTTGAAGGTGTGTTTGAGTTATACAGCCGTCCCAAACACCTTGGTTTAGGCTCCAACCAGCCGTGACACACACACCTTATCCTTAAGAGCGCTGTGATCCGGGGAGGATTTGCACCTGTGTGGAGACAGGGATGTGCGTGCCTCCAGATCTTACCTCACACCCTCCAGCTACGCAGCCATATGCTTCCCATCTCAACGTGAGGACATGCATATTTTTTATTCCCCAGAGTTATTGGTTAGATGATTGATGTCGCCTCGCTTCATAGATAATTATGCATGACAGGTGCAGAGACTACAATAATCATTACAGTCTGTTGGAATACAGCCTTCTCACTCCGCTATACATCCACACTCGTGCTTACGCAATATGGTCCTCGTCTTAGACACGCGCATTTTACTTTTTACATTTACATTTGATTCATTTACACATATGCATACTCACAATCACACACACACACACTTACACACACACTTACACACACACTTACACACACACACACTTACACACACACTTACACACACACACACACACACTTACACACACTTAAACACTCACACACACACACACATACACACACACACACACACACTTACAACACACACTTACACAGACACACTTACACACACACACACTCTCTTCTCACTTTGGAAGACATTGCCTGTTTCATCGTCTTGCTAAACAGTATTTTGATCGAGACATTCCTATGATGAATCAAAGCCGTTTTTATTTTTAGCCCAGGAAAACGTCACACACTATTCCTGGCAGGTTTCCGTTGCATGATGGCATCTGGGGCTCCGTGTCGACTGGGCTGTTGCTGTTTGTTTGGTCCAGTCAGGAGAGATATCCCCCTCATCCTCCTCACAGATGTGTTTCTGCTGGTGGAATGGACACAGGAATGTGTGTTGTCTCATAGAACGCTATTTGAGAAGGCCCTTCGTAAATTGGAACGGCGTGCGGAGTTCAGTGTTGGAGAGAGACACACGCACTCGCTGACCCGCACACACGCTCAGACACAGCGCTGCGTGGATCACAGCACAGGGAAAAGGAATGTTTCCACACATCATTTTAAGGAAGTGGATATTAGATCCAGACCTTCTTGTGTAACCTCACCTTTTGTTCACTAGATCAGTGAGGGGGGTGGGGGGAGGGGGGAGGGGGGATCTGTCCATTCGTGCTCCAAGGACTGGTTCACATTCCAGACATTAAAGTTCAGCCATATCAGTATTCTCTCGATTTAGCAACACAAATCTCTTATCGCGGTTTATTTATCAGAATGGTTTCTCTCAGAGTCTGAGCCAGTCACCAGATGTACAATAACAGAACTCTGGTTTCAGATTGATTGTTGTTCCTAAGGTCTTTCCATGGTGCTCGGCAACACAAACAGAGCAAATGAAACCCAGTCTGGCTTCTCCTGGGCTGGGAGCACCAGTGTGTGTGTGTGTGTGTGTATGTGTGTGTGTATGAGCATCCATGTGCGTACATGCGTGTGCGCCTGATCTGTGTGTGAGTGTGTACTCTGTGTGTGTGTGTGTGTGTGTGAGTGTGTACTCTGTGTGTGTGTGTGTGAGTGTGTGTGTGTGTGTCGGTATAATGAAGGGTGTTCTGTTTGTCCCCAGGTGTGGCAGTGCTCCTCTGGACCACATCTCTCTAAACCGCCTGTCCAACATGAGGAAGAGATACAGGTGAGATCAGGACCTCCGCACCTCCATCTCCACCCCTCCTTCACCCCCACCCCTTCTGTCCTCTCCATCCCTCCCTCCTCTCCCTCCCCATCTCTCCCTCTGAACCCTGGTGTGACCCCTTGTCCTTCCCGGTCCAGTCACGTCTAGCCAGGTGAGAGATAGTTGTTATGTTCTCCAGCTATGGACCACCTCTGACATGGAGCAGGACACAGGATAGAACTTGGGTGGTAGGGAGTGTGTGTGTGTGTGTGTGTGTGTGTGTGTGTGTGAGCGTGGGTGTAAGTGTGTGTATTCTAAACATCTGCCCTCCTCTCTCTAACAGGAATGGCCTGGGGCCATCTAAGGAAGGAGAGGCCCAGTACTCGGTGGTGCACTGTACCGGTTACATCAAAGCATGGCCCCCTGCAGGTATCCTCACACACATACGCTCATACACGCACACACACACACACATTCTTTTCTTATGTCCTCTATAATACTAGATGACCGTCAAACAAGTATTTTCTTGTTCTTAATCCTCCTTCATTGTAGCTCCTCTCAGTTCAGTGTCCCCCCCTCCCCCTGCTCCCCCTCTCCTCCCCCCCCCTCCCCCTGCTCCCCCTCTCCTCCCCCCTCCTCTCCTCCCCCCTCCCCCTGCTCCCCCTCTCCTCCCCCCTCCTCTCCTCCCCCCTCCCCCTGCTCCCCCTCTCCTCCCCCCTCCTCTCCTCCCCCCTCCTCTCCTCCCCCCCCTCCCCCTGCTCCCCCTCTCCTCCCCCCTCCTCTCCTCCCCCCCCTCCCCCTGCTCCCCCTCTCCTCCCCCCTCCTCTCCTCCCCCCCCCTCCCCCTGCTCCCCCTCTCCTCCCCCCTCCTCTCCTCTCCCCTCCTGTCCCCCTGTGTGAGTGCTCCTCACCAGACAGGACAGACTGTGTGAGTGCTCCTCACCAGACAGGACAGACTGTGTGTGTGTGTGACCTGGACTCTAGGTCGCTCCCACCTGAACCATCACACACACATCACACACCTGCAAGGGTCTCAAAGTGTGTGTGTTCAGAGTGTGTGTGATGGTGAGTCCCAGTGTGTGGGTGAGCAGGATTCAGAGTGTGTGTTAGTGATTACAGTTCAGTCTGGCTTGGGACATTTGGAGTCCAAAAACAGTCGTCTGTTGCAACCTCGGACACGTACCCTCACTGAGACACTCAGTGAGGGTGTTTTGATCCCAGTGTTTATAGAGTAACTGACTGGAATGTTCCCTACACCCCCAACCTGGTATTCCCATCAGTCCTGTGCATAGACCAGGTGTCTTGGGGGTGGGGGGGTGGGAAATGAACCATCACACAGCATGAAATCCAGCTTTGAGGACAGTGTTGGAACATATCCAGGTATCGCACATTTCCACACAAACACTCCCACACACACACAAACACACTCGTACACACACGCAAACACGCTCGTACACACACACCACATGCGTGCAAATCACTGACACATGTTTCACTACCCTAAAATAGAACATTGGAATGTTCTGGACTGTTCCATGCATGACTATCGGTACACACACACGCACAAGCAGAAGGTCCATCCATCTGGATGTGTCTCGTGGAAGGAGGTCGTAATGAGGAGGATAAGGATAGAGCTGCCCTCGTTATCCCTGCCTGTCTGTCTGAATCCCTGTCTCTGTCTGCCTGTCTGTCTGAATCCCTGTCTCTGTCTGCCTGTCTGTCTGAATCCCTGTCTCTGTCTGCCTGTCTGTCTGAATCCCTGTCTCTGTCTGCTTGTCTGTCTGAATCCCTGTCTCTGTCTGCCTGTCTGTCTGAATCCCTGTCTCTGTCTGCCTGTCTGTCTGAATCCCTGTCTCTGTCTGCCTGTCTGTCTGAATCCCTGTCTCTGTCTGCCTGTCTGTCTGAATCCCTGTCTCTGTCTGCCTGTCTGTCTGAATCCCTGTCTCTGTCTGCCTGTCTGTCTGAATCTCTGTCTGCCTGTCTGTCTGAATCCCTGTCTCTTTCTCTGCCTGTCTGTCTGGATCTCTGTCTGTCTGTTTGTCTGGCCTGTCGGCCTGTCTGAATCCATGAACACACACACACACACACACGCTCTGATGAGTCCTGGTGTATTGTTCCCCCCAGGCCCACATGCTGAGTTCCATTAGAAAGCCGTGTTGTCCCTCTCCCCTCCTCCCATGAGCCTTCAGAGGAACACACCCCATTATGACAAGATTTCACGCTGTCAAGGAAACAGGACAGGAATTACTATGGCAAAACTGATAACAAATTGTTGGAGTTGTCTCTCTCCTTAACGCTCATTATCTCTCCCTGTGTGGAGGAACAAGACACGGATGTGTAGTGTTGTTCCGTTTCAGTTGTGCAGAGCCAGCATGGCTGTGATTGATGTGTGTTTTGGCTGGAAGGAGTAAACAAGACGATCCCCTACCACTTGAGCAGGGGAGTGCGGCCTGCGCTGGCCTGGCCATCACCTGTCAACACCTCACTGTTCACACGGGAAACATCACAGCTACACCTCGTCTGAGGAGCCTGGATCTCTGTGCTCACGCTGGCTCACTGTGTCCCCGGCTCTCTTATTGTTTTTCTCTCTCTTCTCTCTCTCTGTATCCCCCTGTCTCCCTGTCCCTCTCTCTTTTCTTTCTGTGTCCCGCTGTCTCTCTCTCGCCCACTCTCCTCTCTTTCTCAATATCCCCGTCTTTCTCTCGAACTTCTCCTCTCCTCTCTCCCCCTCCCTCTCTCCTCTCTCTTTCTCCCTCCCTCCTCTCCTCTCTCCCCTTCCCTTTCTCTCTCTCTTCTGTCTCTCTCCCCCTCCCTCTCCTCTCTCTCTTTCTCCCTCTCTCCTCTCCTCTCCCCCCCTCCCTCTCTCCTGTCTCTCCTCTCCCTCTCTCCTCTCCTCTCTCCCCTTCCCTTTCTCTCTCTTTCTCTCTCTCTTCTGTCTCTCTCCCCCTCCCTCTCCTCTCTCTCTTTCTCCCTCTCTCCTCTCCTCTCTCCCCCTCCCTCTCTCCTGTCTCTCCTCTCCCTCTCTCCTCTCCTCTCTCCCCCTCCCTCTCTCCTGTCTCTCTCCTGTCTCTCTCCTGTCTCCCTCTCTCCCTGTCTCTCTCTACCCTTCCCTCTCTCCTGTCTCCCTCTCTCCTGTCTCTCTCCTGTCTCCCTCTCCCCTGTCTCTCTCTCCCCCTCCTGTCTCTCTCCTCTCTCTCTCCTGTCTCCAGGTATGACTATACCAGAAGAAGACACAGAGGCTGGTCAGACCAGTAAATACTGCCTGGTGGCCATCGGGAGACTGCAGGTATGTGTGTGTGTGTGTGTCTCTAACAGATCTCAGAACAGCTCTTACCCTCTCCCCCTCTCCTTTCATCCACCTGCAACCTGACCTCCCTCAACCCTCGCGTCACCATGGTTACGCAGCGTCACCTCACAGCAGAGCGCGTACAATCCACCTCTAATCTCACCTGTCTCCCTCCCCACTTCCAGCATGCCGTGTCTCTCCCCCGTCCTCCTAAATTAGAAAAGGACGAATTGATTTGAATCGGTGCCTGAAAGTCATTCGTTAAAGTACACCTGTTCAACCCCGGGCTTGTCTGTGAGCCCGCTGCGATCTTTGAGCTGGCAGATTCATCACCCGGTAAGTTAGTTAAACAGCATCGATCTCCTGGTTAATCTGATGTCCCATCTGTGCTTGTCTCCAGGTGACCAGCTCTCCCGTTTCCATGGATATGAACGGGCTGTCGGTGCCTACAGAGTTCCTGTCACGTCACAACTCCGACGGCGTCATCACCTTCGTAGACCCTCGCTGCATCAACGTGATTGGCTACCAGCCTCAGGTGGGCCCCCCTCCTGCCCCACGGATCTGAAACATAAATCAGAATGGAACCTTCCAGAAATGTAATCCCGGGATTAGCTTGCATTCCTCAGTTCGCCTGACTTGGAAGGTGCATCGTGCGTGAGACCGTGAGAGAATACGTTATGCTGTGGAGAGGACGTCATTCACCCCCCCACCCTCGTTCTCTCCCACACACACACACACACACACACACACTTGAAGATACATTTATCAGGCTCGTGAGATGTTGTGAGTTATGTTGTGCAGGTCGTTGGATCCGTATTGGAGCAGGGATGTTCTGCTAGAAGAACTGAAGCTGCAACATCTTGTGAAAGGATGTTTGCTTACAAGGAGAAGTGAGGGGGTTCTTGATGTTGTTCAGACTCCATGTCAGAAGGACTCTGAGCCTAGAGGATGCGTGGGTATTTGTCATTTCACATCAACACGAGTTGACTAAACGTTTCTCCTGTGTGAGACTGAACTGTTTACAAGGTTCCAGCTGGAGAACAGAGAGACGATGCCTTGCAAGTCTCCCGTGTTTCAGTTCCAGATAGATACGCTGAAGGTTTCTCTCAAGTGTTGTAAAGTCGACAGCTGGCTCATACTGGTTCCTCTCAGGTTTTCTGTGTTTGAGTCCTGACTACTAGATAACATCAGCCATGGTTAGGCCACAGACAGTTACACTGAGGTCCTGTCAGCTCCAGCCCTGGTTCCCGCTGGGTGTGACTTGCCAGCCCTGATCCCGTGGTCACATTCGAGCATCTCTGTGACCTCTTAGGGATGAGGAGCCTGTGGTGCTTTCATCGACGTGATGATTTATGATGTGAGTGTGTAGCTGTGTGTGTTACTGTGCATAACTGTGTGTTACTGTGTGTGTACCTGCGCTTCAGGACCTCCTGGGCAAGGACATCCTGGAGTTCTGTCACCCCGAGGACCAGAGCCACCTGAGAGAGAGCTTCCAACAGGTACAGAGGAGGGAGGGAGGGAAGGAGGAAGGGAGGGAACGAGGAGGGGAAGGGGAGGAGGGAGGGAACGAGGAGGGGAAGGGGAGGGAGGGAGGGAACGAGGAGGGGAAGGGGAGGGAGGGAGGGAACGAGGAGGGGAAGGAGGAAGGGAGGGAACGAGGAGGGGAAGGAGGAAGGGAGGGAACGAGGAGGGGAAGGAGGAAGGGAGGGAACGAGGAGGGGAAGGGGAGGAGGGAGGGAACGAGGAGGGGAAGGGGAGGAGGGAGGGAACGAGGAGGGGAAGGGGAGGGAGGGAGGGAACGAGGAGGGGAAGGAGGAAGGGAGGGAACGAGGAGGGGAAGGAGGAAGGGAGGGAACGAGGAGGGGAAGGGGAGGAGGGAGGGAACGAGGAGGAGGAGGGAGGGAGGGAGGGAGCGAGGAGGGGAAGGGGAGGGAGGAAGGGAACGAGGAGGGGAAGGAGGAAGGGAGGGAACGAGGAGGGGAAGGAGGAAGGGAGGGAACGAGGAGGGGAAGGAGGAAGGGAGGGAACGAGGAGGGGAAGGGGAGGAGGGAGGGAACGAGGAGGGGAAGGGGAGGAGGGAGGGAACGAGGAGGGGAAGGAGGAAGGGAGGGAACGAGGAGGGGAAGGAGGAAGGGAGGGAACGAGGAGGGGAAGGGGAGGAGGGAGGGAACGAGGAGGAGGAGGGAGGGAGGGAGGGAGCGAGGAGGGGAAGGGGGGAGGGAGGGAACGAGGAGGGGAAGGGGAGGGAGGGAGGGAACGAGGAGGGGAAGGAGGAAGGGAGGGAACGAGGAGGGGAAGGAGGAAGGGAGGGAACGAGGAGGGGAAGGGGAGGAGGGAGGGAACGAGGAGGAGGAGGGAGGGAGCGAGGAGGGGAAGGGGGGAGGGAGGAGCGGGGCAACAGGAGCAGAGCTCAGGTTGAGATGTGTCCTTCTGGCGTTCATGGGAACACTCTCCAGGTATGTGTCTTGTGAGCTCCAGCAGTTCATCCCCCCTGCTCGATCTCCCCAGCTGTGACAGCAGGAATGGTTGTGTTCTCTGGTGTTCTCTTACACATGTCTGATACACTCTCCTCTGGCCCTGTGCCAGAGGCTTCCCTTGAGAGCACAGGGGCTACACACACACACACACACACTTTTCCCACTCCCACTTCTCCTTGACACAAACACTCCAACAGGCATGTACGCCTGTCTGTCTCCCTGCCAGCATGTCTCCCTGCCTGCCCCGTGTCATGTCCTGACAGCACACACCGAGGCGGAGCCTCCAGGACCACAGACACACAGACACACAGACACACACCTACACAAAGGCAGACAGCTTAGCTCTGGCTGTCAGCTGTGGGTTTGTTGTGTTTGATTAGTTAAGGTGTAAGAGGCTTGTGGAAAACGCAGGGTTGCAGTCTTGGGTAGAAAACCATTTAGTTTTTTTGACACGACTCCTCCAGTAATCCCTGATACGCCGGCCGGAGGCTGAGAGGCACACCCATCCTCAACATGGAATGAAAGATGGAGAGATAGAGGCCAGCGACAGAATTATATCCCTCTATCTCTTTCTTTCTCTCTTTCTCTCCTCTTTTTTCTCTGTCCATGTCTTCTCTCTCTATCTCTCCCTCCTTCTCTCTTTCTCTCTCCCTCCTTCTCTCTCTTTCTCTCTCTTTCTCTTTCTCTCTCTCTCTCTCTCTCTCTCTCTCTCTCTCTCTCTCTCTCTCTCTCTCTCTCTCTCTCTCTCTCTCTCTCTCTCTCTCTCTCTCTCGGCAGGAAGGCTAGTTGCTAGTGGATCAGAGGTATAGGGATGCTGACCACAGTCGTCCTATTCTGGGCCATCAGATAATCCCCAGCCAATAACAACAGCCTGCCCCCCTCTCTTCCTGCCCGGAGGTCAGAGGTCACTCACTCTAGCCAATAGGATGGGCGTCCTTCCGTCCCAGAGCGTTCAATAAAGGAAACCGTAGGGAGTCTTCCGTTTGCGTTCCGCGCCCTGCTTCCTGTTAAAGGAAAGCCAGTCCCCCGTGTCGCTGAGATCTTCTCCTGAGCCCTGCAGCCCATATCAGAGTCATTTCATATTCTGACGGGAAGAGCCGCTCCATCACTCAGGCTGACAGCTGGTGATACAGAGAGAATAGGAATATTAGGAGAGGGGAGGAGAAGAGAGGAGAGGGGAGGTAGGAGAGGGGAGGAGAAGAGAGGAGAGGGGAGGTAGGAGAGGGGAGGAGAAGACAGGAGAGGGGAGAGACAGGAGAGGGAGGAGAAGAGAGGAGAGGGGAGGAGAAGAGAGGAGAGGGGAGGTAGGAGAGGGGAGGAGAAGAGAGGAGAGGGGAGGTAGGAGAGGGGAGGAGAAGACAGGAGAGGGAGGAGAAGAGAGGAGAGGGGAGGTAGGAGAGGGGAGGAGAAGAGAGGGGAGGAGAGGAGAGGGGAGGAGAAGAGAGGGGAGGGGAGGTAGGAGAGGGGAGGTAGGAGAGGGGAGGTAGGAGAGGGGAGGACAGGAGGTAGGAGAGGGGGAGGAGAGGGGAGGTAGGAGAGGGGAGGACAGGGAGGTAGGAGAGGGGAGGTAGGAGAGGGGAGGTAGGAGAAGAGAGGGGAGGGGAGGTAGGAGAGGAAAGGGGAGGGGAAGAGGAGATGGTAGGAGGAGAGACGTGAGACAAAAAGGAGGAGGAGAGAAGAGGGGAGGAGAAGAGCAGATGATAAAGTGAAGAGATGAGAGAGATGCAGAAAAACGAGGAGAGTCGGCTGTAAGTCTAAAGTGGCATCCTCTCTGCCTGTCCTTCACATGTGCTGACATGAGAGAAAGTACTTTGTGAACATTTATTTTTATGAAATGGAGGGAAGGGGAGATTAGTTGAGAGTGCTGTAAGGAGGAGGAATATGATCTCTGTCCTGAGCAAGCTATAATTATTAGTTTGGTAAGTAAGCTAATTAAATAAACGATATGATTGTGTGGATTGTTCTATTCTCGAGCCTTCTCTCATAACCTTGAAATAGATGGGTGATAATATGTCATGCCGGGAGGAGAGCGATTCTGTTCTTTTGTTTCTACCAAATGAGCTTCATCCCTGTGCGCAGTCCTGTTGTCACGGGAACAAAGGCACTAAGTTGGGGGGGAACGAGGCGATAACTCAAGGGAATGAAGTCTCAGGTTATTCATGATCTTGATCTGTCTGTCTACTTTGTGAGTCACCTTGTCACTTCATGCTTCTGATATTATTCCCTCCCTCCCTCCGTCCCTCCCTCCCTCTCTCCCTCCCTCCCTCCCTCCCTCCCTCTCTCCCTCCCTCCCTCCCTCCCTCCCTCTCTCCCTCCCTCCCTCCCTCCCTCCCTTCCTGTGTCCAGGTGGTGAAGTTGAAGGGGCAGGTTCTGTCGGTCATGTACAGGTTCCGTATGAAGAACCGTGAGTGGATGTTGATCCGGACCAGCAGCTTCACCTTCCAGAACCCCTACTCCGATGAGATCGAGTACATCATCTGCACCAACACCAACGTCAAGTATGTCTCTCTCTCTCTCACACACACACACACACACACGGACGCTAACACACACACACTACCTCCGCCAGCACATCTCCCGAGCCTGTGCACTGGTTTGACCCTCCAGACACGCGTGACACACGCGTGGTAACACGCTGTTATTGAGAGAGGGCTGCTTGTTAATAGGGTGTTGAGACGATGGAGCCAAGCTGTCCCTGTGGCCCCCGCTGTCAGACACGTGATGTTTGTTTAGGTCCATCTGGTACCACAGGCCCTGGGCCACAACCAGATGTCTGGTACCACATGCCCAGAACCAGACCAGACCTCTGGTACCACATGCCCAGAACCAGACCAGACCTCTGGTACCACATTCCCAGAACCAGAGCCAGACCTCTGGTACCACATGCCCAGACCCAAATCTCTGGTACCACACAGCTGTTGGCCAGACCTGCAGTACCATGGTTCTGACATAAGGGGGCAGTGGTGTCCCTGTTGATCTTGTCACTGTGCCCAAGCAGAGAGGAAAAGTGGAGGAATCGACAGGATGGCAGAATCAGAACAAGGCTGCAGCCCACATACATCAACAACTAGCAGCATTCATTTTATACACCATCCTTAATGCTTCCAAAACCAACATCCCTCTCATACTCCAGAACACTGAAGAACACTCCAGAACATTGGAAGAGTTCCGTTCTCCGATTGAGTGAGATTGCTAGATAGTTCTCGTGTGTGTTTGATGGTGGAAACAGGCATTAAAAAATCCTTTCCTCCCATTTCCTCCGCGGGCCATCATAAGTGAAGGATCCAGCAACATCATGTTACTGCCAATGGATCAGATTAGCAGGATAAACATGTCATGGGGTTGCCTGTGTGTGTGCATGTTGGGGGATGTGTATGTGGCTATGTAGAGGTGTGTCTGTAGGTGTTGGGAGATTTGTGTGGGTGTGTGTTGAAAGATGTGAATGTGTGTGGGGATGTGTAAGGGTGTGTGCTGAAGGATGTGTATGTCATTGTATTGGGAGGTGTGTGTGTGTGTGTGTGTGTGTGTGTGTGTGTGTGTGTGTGTGTGTGTGTGTGTGTGTGTGTGTGGTGTGGAGCAGTGTTGCCAGTGTTCTGTCTAGCTGTCTCTTTCTGAGGTGAGATCCAAGGAAGTGATGTCTCAGGAGCAACAGAATGTGTGTGAGATTTATGGAGGCCACATAAAGTATTAATGTCACTTATCTCCCTGCACGCTCACCTGACATGACACCAGACACACACCCGTGTGTGTGTGTGGCTCAGAGTGCTCCTTCTCTGCTTGCTACTTTACCGGCTGCTGTTTAACTGCCTGCTTTCACACACCAGGATTTTTCCATTGGCTTCCTCCCCAAATATATCTGATTGTGTTTACTTTGCTGCAGGCCAGCAGAGACATTGGAAGTCTTTGTGCTTCTGGAAGTCTAGGTTTCAGCTGCATGATAGGGACAGACAGGCAGACAGACAGAGGCAGACAGGTATGTAGAGAGATAGACCAACAGATAGGCAGTCAGAGAGACAGCTTTAAAGAGAGACAGACAGGCAGAGAGAAAGTCAGAGAGAAAGACAGGTTTAAAGAGAGACAGACAGGCAGAGGATATGGGCTGTATTGTCCGTTCAGTGGCAACATTGTTATTCAGAAGCTTGTTTGTTTAATCAGTTTGGGTGTGACAACTCTGCTAATTGGTTTTTCACTAGCTGCTCACACAGTTGGTAACAAAAATATGATGACACTCAGCTGGTGCTATTGGCTTGTTAGGGACAGCCGTCCAGTCCCATCACATCACCGCGACACAGCCATGGTTCTGGCTGTAGAGCTCGGTTTCAGTCCCTCTCATTCTCTCTGCTCATCTCGGTGTGTGTGAGTTGACCAGCTCCCAAACCGAGCCATCTGTAAAGCTGGAGGAGACTAGCTACACTGTCTGCTGGGGATGTGGCGGCTCCAAACTATTACCAAGGCAACCCTGCAGCTCGGCTCTGCGCTCAGGCTGTTGGGTCTGACCGTGTGTGAGCGAGAGAGGTAGGGAGGTTAGGGAGGGAGGGAGGGAGGGAGGGAGGGAGGGAAGGAAGGAGGGAGGGAGGGAGGGAGGGAGGGAGGGGGGGGGGGGGAGTGAAGGGAGGGAGGGAGGCAGGAGGGGGGGGGGAAGGGAGGGGGGCAGGAGGGAGGGGGGGGAGCGAGGGAGGAAGGGGAGGAGAGAGAGGGAGGGAGGGAGGGAGGGAGGGGGGGGGGGGAGCGAGGGAGGGAGGGAGGGAGGGGAGGAGAGAGAGAGAGGGAGAGAAAGAAGGCTAGAGTAGCAAGCAGTGAGCCAGTTGCCGTGGTTCTACACCTCCAACTGTCCGCATCCCATCATCTTCTGCTGTGACTGCACCCCAAGGCTTCCAGAACTCCTCTATCAGGACGAACACACACACAGACAAACATGAACTCACAGACACACACACACACATTAACATAAACACACTCACACATACAAACATGAACTCGCACGCACGCACACACACTCAAACATTAACATATACACACAAACATGAACTCACACACAGACACATAAACACACACACGCACCCACAGATATTCCAGTATGCCGTGTGGAGAGAAGGAGAGAGAGGGCCAGGGAGCTCCTGGGGACGGGGCCTCCTCAGCCAGCATGCTCACGCAGAAACAGCAAATTATAAATCTGCGCTGGTGCCCCAGTCCAGACCTGGGACGTGAATGAATGAAGTAAAGAAATTCATTTTCATAATAATTTTTTCATTGCTGTTTGAGGCTGGTATCTCATGAGGACAGGGTAGGCTAGTGTTTCCGTGGTAACCTGGATCGTTGTGGACACATCCTTGTAAAAGTAATCTGTGGTCCAATCTGACTGTCATCCAGATTACTCTCGTCTTAAACCTAGTCACCCCCGATCGATTCCACACTTCCACTCTTTCTCCATTCCTCCCTTGGAATCCCTTTCGCCTGGAGTTCATTTGTGTTTATTCGAGCGAGTCGCTTGGAGCCAACGTTTTTTTTTTTTTCTTCGTCAACCATGCCCGAAATGACAGCTACAAAACATAGTTTTGCATAATGTATAGTTTTAAGCCTATTATTAAAAAAACGTTATTTCACAAACAGAAGTCTTGATTATTTTCATCAAATATAGGAACATGATTGCACAGCTGTGCATTTCTTTGGTAATAAAAGCTTTTTTCATTCGACCAAGTCGTTTTTGTCAACATGGTGCACCATAACTCATAGCACTGCTGCAAGTCTTTAAAAACACAAATTACCATCATATTAGGGACATTTACAGGTATGGCTCCATGCTACATTAACATTATGAAACTGTTGTGTGTGTGTGTGTGTGTATTCCTGCGTGTGTGTGTGGGCCTGTGTGTGAGTGCTCGCCTGTGTGTGTGTGTGACAGGTGTTGATGTGTTGTTGCTGTGTTTTCCAGGCAGCTTCAGCAGCAGCAACAAGCAGAGCTGGAGGTTCACCAGAGAGATGGACTCACAGCCTACGACCTGTCCCAGGTAACCCTCCTGCTCCCTGGGTTCAAACCATCCGGCGACCCCCCTCCTCCAACATCCATGGTTAACACTCCCCCATAGCTGTCCAGGCAGATGATGGAGGTCGTCCTTTGATCAGTTCTCTCCCCCACCCCCCCACCCATTCTCCACCCCACCCCCCCCCCCCCCCCCACCCCCCAGGTGCCGGTGTCCGGTGTTGGCGGCGGCGTCCATGAGACGGGGAAGAGCATCGACAAGACGGAGGCCCTGTTCTCCCAGGAGAGAGACCCGCGCTTCGCTGAGATGTACACAGGCATCTCCAACTGTAGGTCTCCCCTTCTGGCCGCAGATAAGATGCACATTCCTGCTCCTCTTATCTCCAGACCTGAGTGATGTACTGTGGTGGTCCCGTCTCCAACTGAGCGGGTCTCTCTTCAACTGTCTCTCTCTCTCCCCCGTGGGTGTGTGTGTGTGTGTGGATGCGTGCGTGTGTGTGTCTGTGCTTGTGTGTGTATGTCTGCGGGTGTGTGTCTGTGCGGGTGTGTGTCTGTGTGTGTGTCTGTGTGGGTGTGTGTCTGTGTGGGTGTGTGTCTGTGTGTGTGTCCGTGTGTGTGTGTGGGTGTGTGTCTGTGCGGGTGTGTGTCTGTGTGGGTGTGTGTCTGTGTGGGTGTGTGTCTGTGTGGGTGTGTGTCCGTGTGTGTGTGTGCAGCGGGGGAGAAGAAGATGATGGTTCCATCCTCCACTGCAGGAGGTCAGCAGCTTTACTCCCAGGGCTCTCCCTTCCAGCCGGGACACTCTGGAAAGAGCTTCAGGTACCGCCTGTGTGTGTGTGTGTGTGTGTGTGTGTCTGTGCGGTTGTGTGTCTGTGTGTGTGTCTGTGTGGGTGTGTGTGTGTATGTGTTAGAATGCTGACAGATGTGAGCAGTTAAAGCTGTTGTTTGTCTCTGATATGACAGCAGAATGTGTCTCAGGTTGAAGGGAAAGCTGCGGGGCCAACATTGGCTCATATTTCACACTCTAACTCTCAGATATGTGTGTGTGTGTGTGTGTGTGTGTGTGTGTGTGTTGGTTTCTGTGTGTGTGCGTGATCTGCAGTTCCTCTGTCATCCATGTCCCGGGGGTGAACGATATCCAGCCGTCAGGATCGTCCAATCAGAACCTAGCCCAGATCTCTAGACAGCTGAACCCTGGACAGGTGGCCTGGTCAGGAAACAGACCCCCGTTCTCTGGACAGGTAACACACTCTCTCTCTCTCTGTCACTTTCTCTCTCTCCAACACATACATTCACGACCACACATAGCCACTCTCTCTCTTTTTCTGTCTCTCTCCAACTCATAAATACATGGCCACACACACTCTCTTTCTGCCCTATCTCTCTCTCCAACTCATACATCATCAGCCACACAAACACACACACTCTCTCTCTATTTAATACTCATACATCCACAGCCACACACACACACACACACTCTCTCTCTGACTCTCTCACTCACTCCGTCTCTCTCCAACTCATACATCAACAGCCACACAAACACACACACTCTCTCTCTCTCTTTAATACTCATACATCCACAGCCACACACACACACACTCTCTCTCTGACTCTCTCACTCACTCCATCTCTCTCCAACTCATACATCAACAGCCACACAAACACACACACTCTCTCTCTCTTTAATACTCATACATCCACAGCCACACACACACACACTCTCTCTCTGACTCTCTCACTCACTCCGTCTCTCTCCAACTCATACATCAACAACCACACTTAGCCACACCACATAGGACTGTAGAGTGTAGTGGGTGGGGAGTGTGGGGGGTCTTATCTAGTATGCACTAGATAGACACTCCTGCTTAACCCATTAAGGAGTAGCGTCACACATATGTGATTCTGAACATTCCAACCGACTATTTTCCGATAGACAAAAACTATATGACAAACGCTATAGTATGGCTTCAAAATTTACAATTAGGAGGCTAACAAGTAACACTAGCAGGTAGTAGCATTGCTACGAGTATTATGCTAGGTTGCTAGGTAACGGAAGCTAACTAAAACTAGCTAGCTTCCGTTTTGGAAAAATAACTGACTCCTTAAAAGGTTTAATGAACACGCCCTGTCTCCCCCTGTGGTTGTCATGGTTGCCATGTAGACTCAGTGGCGTGAGAGCCACAGTAACTGATGGGCTTGTTGTGCTTGCCATGTGTGTGGGTGTGTGTGACACACACACGTGCGAGCGAGAGTGTGTCGGGCATATGGTCTCTTAACAGCCTCATCCATCTTGTCTCATCGGGGCCAGCTTGAAACACACACACACACACACACAAACCCACACACATAGAAACACACACACACACAGAGAAACCCACACATACTCACACACAAAGAAACACACACACGCAAATAGAAACACACACATACTCACACAAAAAGAAACACACACACATAGAAACACACGAACACACAGCAAATACACACAGTCTCTGAATTCCTCCCTGCTATCTCCGTCTGCCCTCCAGTCCAGCAAGGCCCAGTCCAGCCCGTTCGGGATTGGTTCTGGTCACAGTTACCAAGCCGACCCGTCCTCCTACAGCCCCCTGTCCTCCCCAGCAACTTCCTCCCCCAGCGGCAATGCCTACTCAGGACTGACCAACCGCAGCACAGCGTTCGGTAAGACACTTTCGGTTTCTATCTGTTCTCGGGTCAGCAAGTGTTTCTCTTGTCAGCGAAGAAAAGGAGTGTGTGTGTGTGTGTGTGTGTGTGTGTGTGTGTGTGTGTGTGTGTGTGTGTGTGTGTGTGTGTGTGTGTGTGTGTGTGTGTGTGTGTGTGTGTGTGTGTGTGTGTGTGTGTGTGTGTGGTAAGCTCGTATATCACAGCAGAGTTCTCCTGGCAGGTTGATGACATGGTCAGACGTGTTTAATTATGGTTTTGTGAGAATGTCAGAAAATCTGCTTTCCATTTTTAGAACATGTATCATGTATGAACAAGTCTGGTCTCGTCCCAGTCATCCTGGAGACAGACACAGACAGCCCTCCAGTGTCCCTGCAGAACACTGAGGTGGCCCTTGATACACAAGGCAACAATGATTCCACGCGCGCGCGCACACACACACACCGGTCCTTTCCTCCCCTCGTCTCCTCTCCTCCCATCTGTCCTTCTCTCCTCTCCTTCTCTCCTTTTCTCTGTCCTTGTCTCCTCTCCCTTTCTCTTCTCTCCTCTTTGCTTCTCTCCTCTGTCCTTCTGCCCCAGCAGAGATGAGAGGATTGGTCCAGCCTGGTCCAGTCACGTCCTGCTTATGGTCATGGCTGTTCTCACATGGACACAGCCTCTTAACAAATGCTCTCTCTCTCCCTCCTTCAATTTTCTGGCTTTATTGGCATGTCATTGCCAAGGCAATCATACACTATACAAATTAAAACAATATCCAAATAGTAATTACATAGTGTGAGAAAAGCGGTAAAAGTAAATAAATAAACAAATTCCTTAAATGCATTCTGCCTTGTTCCATCGTCCTTGAGGTTGGCACCCTGAGAAAAAGCTCTGGTCAGACTAATTACTGCTCACTTTGTTGTTTCTCTCTTACTCTTACTTGTCTCTGTCCAGAGGGCTGTGCTGAGTGTGTAGAAACCACACACACACACACACACACTGACCCTCTGTCCGGGCGGCTGTGCAGAGTAAAATGGCTGAAGCAGCAGTAGTGGTGTTTCGGTTGAGAGAACTTCCCAATCCTGATCATCTTAAGATCACAGACCAGCCCCAGAGTGGAGACTGTAGATGTTTGTGCATGCGGTTTGAAGATAACAGAATCTCATTGATATTCTGTTCCAGAACCCTCATCATGCAGGCTTCATGTTATTATAATGAACACAATTCAGAATCACCAAACCCAATTAGTATATTAGTCTAGGATTAGTGGTGAACTAATAGTTAAATGAATGGTTAACTTACTAATATTATGTCTACCTGGTTTAACCAGGTGCAGTGTTGGAGTGCAGTGTTTCTGTTGTCATGTGCGAGTGCAGTGTTTCTATTGTCAAGTGCGAGTGCAGTGTTTCTGTTGTCATGTGCGAGTGCAGTGTTTCTGTTGTCGTGTGAGTGCAGTGTTTCTGTTGTCATGTGTGAGTGCAGTGTTTCTGTTGTCATGTTGTCATGTGTGAGTGCAGTGTTTCTGTTGTCATGTGCGAGTGCAGTGTTTCTGTAGTCATGTTGTCATGTGTGAGTGCAGTGTTTCTGTTGCCATGTGCGAGTGCAGTGTTTCTGTTGTCATGTGCGAGTGCAGTGTTTCTGTTGTCATGTGTGAGTGCAGTGTTTCTGTTGTCATGTTGTCATGTGTGAGTGCAGTGTTTCTGTCGTCATGTGTGAGTGCAGTGTTTCTGTTGTCATGTGTGAGTGCAGTGTTTCTGTTGTCATGTGCGAGTGCAGTGTTTCTGTTGTCATGTGTGAGTGCAGTGTTTCTGTTGTCATGTGCGAGTGCAGTGTTTCTGTTGTCATGTGCGAGTGCAGTGTTTCTGTTGTCATGTGCGAGTGCAGTGTTTCTGTTGTCATGTGCAAGTGCAGTGTTTCTGTTGTCATGTGCGAGTGCAGTGTTTCTGTTGTCATGTGTGAGTGCAGTGTTTCTGTTATGTGCGAGTGCAGTGTTTCTGTTGTCATGTGTGAGTGCAGTGTTTCTGTTGTCATGTGTGAGTGCAGTATTCTGCTGGTGTTGGGCCACAGAATAGAAGCTCTCAGTGGCCTGCATGCAGAGGTGAACCTGTGATGAATGAACAAGCCTCTTTCCTCGCGGTCTCCAGAGCCTGACCCTGCTCACCTCTTCTCCCAGATAACGATTTATTGACTGGTCAGGTCACGGCTTCTCAACTTATGGATTTGAGAACATGCAGCAAGCCTCTTAACGGCTGTAGTAACAGCTGTACGAGCAGAGGGGCAGGGGATTGATGGTCTGTACAGAGAAGTGAGAGCTTCACAGCGCCATAAACATTCCTAACACCCATGTCTCCCTCAGGGATGTGGGTCTAACGCCCATGTCTCCCTCGGGGATGTGGGTCTAACGCCCATGTCTCCCTCGGGGATGTGGGTCTAACGCCCATGTCTCCCTCAGGGATGTGGGTCTAACGCCCATGTCTCCCTCGGGGATGTGGGTCTAACGCCCATGTCTCCCTCGGGGATGTGGGTCTAACGCCCATGTCTCCCTCGGGGATGTGGGTCTAACGCCCATGTCTCCCTCGGGGATGTGGGTCTAACGCCCATGTCTCCCTCAGGGATGTGGGTCTAACGCCCATGTCTCCCTCGGGGATGTGGGTCTAACGCCCATGTCTCCCTCAGGGATGTGGGTCTAACGCCCATGTCTCCCTCGGGGATGTGGGTCTAACGCCCATGTCTCCCTCGGGGATGTGGGTCTAACGCCCATGTCTCCCTCGGGGATGTGGGTCTAACGCCCATGTCTCCCTCGGGGATGTGGGTCTAACGCCCATGTCTCCCTCGGGGATGTGGGTCTAACGCCCATGTCTCCCTCGGGGATGTGGGTCTAACGCCCATGTCTCCCTCAGGGATGTGGGTCTAACGCCCATGTCTCCCTCGGGGATGTGGGTCTAACGCCCATGTCTCCCTCGGGGATGTGGGTCTAACGCCCATGTCTCCCTCGGGGATGTGGGTCTAACGCCCATGTCTCCCTCGGGGATGTGGGTCTAACGCCCATGTCTCCCTCGGGGATGTGGGTCTAACGCCCATGTCTCCCTCGGGGATGTGGGTCTAACGCCCATGTCTCCCTCTGGGATGTGGGTCTAACGCCCATGTCTCCCTCGGGGATGTGGGTCTAACGCCCATGTCTCCCTCGGGGATGTGGGTCTAACGCCCATGTCTCCCTCGGGGATGTGGGTCTAACGCCCATGTCTCCCTCAGGGATGTGGGTCTAACGCCCATGTCTCCCTCAGGAATGTGGGTCTAGTACTTCCTGTCGCACAACGTTATCTCTCTCTTAAATACTATGTCTATAGGCTACTGTTTGTCTGTCTCTCCTTCTGTCTGTCAGTCTCAGCAGTTAACCTTAGCCGTCACCATGCCTGATTCAGCTGTGAGATAGAAGCAGGCGGGGTGGATAAGAGCTGTCCCACACAATAGGACATGTTCCTGTACATAAATCTCCACCAGTGTTCTGAAGTGTGGAAGCTGCTAACCGCCCTGTGACCTGTGATCCTCTCCCCACCCTCCACCCCGCCCGTGCCCAGACGTGTCCGGGGAGAGCAGCCAGAGCGGGGGCCAGTTCCAGGGCCGGCCCAGCGAGGTGTGGTCCCAGTGGCAGAATCAGCACCACGCCCAGCAGCCTGGAGAACAGCACTCACACACAAACCCCAGCCAGACAGAGGTGTTTCAGGTGGGTTCACACACACACACACACACATGGACAAAGACTCACACGAGTGTCAGGTAACTTCACCGACACACGCAAAAGCTCTCACACAAGTTTCAGGTAACTTAAACGACACACACACACATGAACAAAGACTCACACACAAGTTTCAGGTAACTTCACACACACACACACACACACACACCATGACCCACCCAGCCTCTTGGCATCTCACGCCCACCTGCTCAGCTGAAGGTTATGTACTGTGATCTGGATGAGGCCACCAATCAGAGGCCATGTCAGAGTGATGAACCCAGGCCCAGGGTCCTCCGCCTGTGTGTGGTACAGTTCCCCAGCTTGGCCGCTGAGCTGTGTGTGTCCCTCTGTCTCTCCAGGACATGCTGCCCATGGCCGGAGACCCTTCTCAGGGAGCAGCAAACTACAACATCGAGGACTTCGCTGACCTCGGCATGTTCCCGCCCTTCTCCGAGTAGAACCCCCCCCCCCAAGTTCTCACAGGAGGGAGCACGGACTGCGAAGAAACAGGACGGAGATTTCTGTGTGTCCACCCTTCGTAGTTGTCATCCCCTCCTTCTCTCTCTCTCTCTCTTGCTCTTTCTCTCTCCTTCACACACTCGTACACACACAGAGTTTATGTTACCACAGTACGGTGAATGTCTGGGTACACGTCACACACAACTTCACACACTCACGCTACGTCTGTGGTCTTCGAGGCCCGCGCCTCTCTCCTACTCTCATACCTCATCCGTGCAGCGGCATCCGTGTTCACAGGAGGGCGTTACACCCCCCCGCCTGTCACACACCATCTCTCTAACGACGGACATTTTCAGGCACTCTTTTCAACAGCGAACAATTGGGTTCAAAAGGTGAAAGGTCGAGCCTCCGAGCTGAGCCGCATGCCGGAGCGGCAGAGCTGGAGTTTGATCTGTGAGGACGGGCGAGTCCAGCTCCCGCCCTCAGCCCTCTCGCCACGCCAGCGCTACTCATCCCGCCTGGAAATGAAAGTCCTGTTGATTGTATCTTCAAATCTGCCAATCTTTTGTCTTGCACTCTGTGTTCCACTGTTCAGCCAAACGGTCCCTGGAGCAGAGGGGTCCTGTACAACCCTAATACTGCTGCTCTCTCAGTATTACATCCAGCTTGTTGTGTAAAATAGAAACTATATGTAGTGATGTCCATAACCCTAGATTAAAACGGACTCGCGTAGACAAGGGATCTGTGTATAAACAAACAAAAAAAAGAATTAAAAAAAACACAAAAAAAGACACAAGTCATGCTGACCGCGTCCGCTAAGCTAAGGCGTAAAGTGCACTTCATGAAGCTAACCGCCCACCAGCCTGCTACCAGGGATGAACCGCCATAGGGAGCCAGCAACTCGCAGTATACTAGTGTATCCTTATCCTTCAGCTCTTAACGCTCTGATTCATGACTTGACCATGTTCTTCTTTTGACTATTAACAGAGACTGAATACTACTTTATAGCGGGGGGACTTTTACACGATGGATTGTATAACGTGTCTCTGGCAAGAATGATGGGATCATCTTGATCTGGAGTTGATCTGGAGTCCTTTTGCTAAAATCTCAACTAGATGTTTTTTTTGTAAATAATGTGATTTTTATGTCGACACGTGTTACTTTCACACGATAAGTGTTTCTGTGTAGCTTTTAAGGATATCATCATGTGCAATGTGAGTGCATATTTAACTATGGTATTTAGTTAGTCTGTTAATTGTACATTGAGTTTTAGACCTGTATAAACTGTGTAAATGTGGTCCATTATTTTTGTGTAACAAATTGTGCTTGTGACAATAAATTCTTATTGGTTACGTGGTTTCCAATCAAACACATGCATCTGACTCCAAACTTGTTATTGGGTGAATTTTCATCCTTTTTATTTTTATTTCTCAGTCATGTTTTAACATCCTGATGTTCCAGACAATAGAAGATGTCTGGGAGCCCTACTCGGATCTAGACCACAGATAAAGAGATCTGCTGTCGTTGTGACCCTTCAGTCTACATCCTACTGTAGTTTTCCGTTGTCCGTCAAGCCGTGGTCCTGGTGTGTGTGTGTCCCTGAAGCCGTGGTCCTGGTGTGTGTGTGTGTCTGTGTGTGTGTCTCAAGCCGTGGTCCTGGTGTGTGTGTGTGTCTGTGTGTGTCTCAAGCCGTGGTCCTGGTGTGTGTGTGTGTTCGACAAGCCGTGTTCCTGGTGTATGTGTGTCTGTGTGTGTCCCTGAAGCCGTGGTCCTGGTCTGTGTGTGTCCCTCAAGCCGTGGTCCTGGTGTGTGTGTGTTCGACAAGCCGTGTTCCTGGTGTGTGTGTGTCGTCAAGCTGTGGTCCTGGTGTGTGTGTGTGCCCCTCCTTTCCTGTAGGAAGCACGGAAGACGTGAGGGAGGCGCTGAGTTGGGCTCTCTCCCAGGGTTCTCAGGGTTAGTGTGTGTGTCTGCGTATGTGCGTGTGTGTGAGAAGTTGAAGGATGAGCTCTGATGTAAGGGTGGTGGCCACCTAAACTTTCCTCACAATGGCGCTCCAGTGAAAGGGTGTGTGTCGGTTGTCCTAAACGAGGTGTACTGAAGCTTAAGTACTTGACCCGTAGCGGTGATAGCATATCATAATGGCTTCATGTTAGAGTCAGAACACTTCCTTTCTTTCAGGAGGTAGGGAGTGTCTGGGCAGTAGTCTGTCAGATGCGGCGCTCACCGGACACCGGCCCTCTTCTTCAAAACCACTCGACACAAAATGGATAAGTGTCTGTTTTGGTTAGGGAGGCTTATGTGGCGGCTTAGCCTACTTACCCTCCCCTCTCTATGGACATCGTTGCTATTGAGATAAACTTTTCCAAAGCTGTTATCTCTGAATACAGCCAGGTGATAACTCTACAGACAGGGCATGGGTCTGTAGGAGCATTCAACTGCAGTTTGAGAGGTTCCAGGTTCAAACCACCCCCTGTGTATGTTGCTTCAGATAAGTGTCTGCTAAATGAATACATTAAACAAAACGTTTGATATTGACACACGTTGCCACTCCCAGCATATATTGGATACGTTGAAATGAAAGTGCAATGTCATGTGGAAAGTCCGTTCGAAGTTCAGTTGGCACGACTTCCTCTCAGAGTCTCGAATGTGCAGGTAGAACATTTGAAATGGGAGGCTACATTCCTTCCTGACAGGACACGCACGCAGATTACCCTGTAAATTCCTCTCTGACATTCGCTAAGCTCCGGAGCACTTGTGAAGGACGTGAGGAGTAGCGTGAGAGAGGCCAGGGAGACAGAGAGAGAGAGAGAGAGAGAGAGTTGTTTCCTAGGGCGTCTTCTCAGCAAGTCTGCAGCTACATGTACTGGTGGTATTGTCTGGCTCCAGCTCTTCTATCATGTCTGATGGCATCACCTGATAGCTGCTGAGCTTGTGTGTGTTTGGGAGAGTCGAGTAGCGGTGTTGTAAATGAGGTGAAAACGGCACGGCCTCCAGGCCCTGTAATCACTGCAGAGGTATGGAATCTGTCCGTGTACCTGTGTGTGCTTTTGGGTGTGTGTGTGTGTGTGTACACATATGTGCCATTGTTGCCAGGGCTGGTGATGGCGCCTGTGTGCTGCCAGTCTGTGCTCGGACAGGCCTAAATGACTATGCTGTGCTTCTCTTCCAAGCACACTGACAACAGCATTCTAGTACAACAACCCTCAAGCCAAGCTTCCTTCACCATCAGCTTGTTTACCACAGCCAGGCCTTCACCAGCAGCTTGTTTACCACAGCCAGGCCTCGCAGTCCAGATACAACCTCAGTGTGGTCGTCTTCTCACACCTTCCATAGTTATATAATTTCTGTTTTCGACAGTTGGAGGTATTTTAACTTCCTCTTGTCCAGTGATGCTGTTTTCAAATCCTGTGGAGCCACTCCGGTCAATGTTAGTTGATAAAAATGAGAAAACTGTATATGGCTGAAACGATACCTCTTTCCCCCTCCCTCCCTCCCTCCCTCCCTCCCTCACTCACTCACTCACTCACATGCACAAACACACATACACACACCAACAATCTCAGACCAGGATTATCTATCTTGGCAGCCAGTCAGATAAAGCAACAGGACTGTTCTATCCACGTCTGTTATGTTACTGTCCTTGTACAAACACAATGGTCGAAGATTAGCTATCAAAACCATCTTTCTCAGGAGCAGTGAGTCTCATGTTCCCTCTGGTCACTTAACTGACCTCCATCTCTGCTAACCTTCTAACATACCGTGCCCAATGACATCACAAGGTCGCCCAAAGCAACTGGATTCAGGAATAGAACCTCTCCGAGACTCTGTCAGAGAACCGAGGGGTTTCTGTTTTTCCCCCCAGACTACCAGGACTAATTGGCAATGATTTGGCGGTCTCCTGTCAAGGGAGTAATGGCTTGTAATAACACGAGAGTAGTCATTGTTCCTATTCCTCTCCTGGTGGGCAGTTTGCCTGTTCCCAGGCATACGATGGACCTCGGGGGTTTTGTGTTCAATTGAGAACTCCTCTGGATGTTCAATTAGCCGGTTACCACCAACCATTAGTAGAGTTGGGGTTGGGCGCTTTGCTGTACAGAAGCATGAATATCTCCACGTGGTAATGACTTTCCGTCCCCATAGCTGCGCAGCGGGGAATGGTCGCTCGCTGGTTGAAAGTCGCTCCCACTGGCTAATTGGAAGCTTGCTGTGTCCCTTGCCTTGTCTCACAGGAAGAAGGCCTTCAGAGAAACCAGTATATCGGATGGAGGAACGGGAGGAAATTGATTTGTTGTTGTGTTTTAGGTCAGAGCTACTAATAATAATGTACATGTTACGTGCATCTGTGTGCTTATTAAAACCCGTGTGTACGGTATTTTGGTTGTGGCATACTTAGATTGGCGCTACCCTACTGTCCCTTCACCACTGACCACTGTGTGGCCTTGGGCAGTTACGTGCTCCTCCTCTGCCGAGCCTTTGGAGGGGGCTTAACACTACCTAACGAGGACGCCCTTGTGGAGGACTAACGTTCTCACTCGTCTACAGTAGTGGAGGAGCTCTGGACGTGAAGAGATGAACGGAGGTGATCAGACTGGAGAGGTGTTCCTCTCCAGTCTACAGTGGTCTGGTAGTGTCACCTCCCGCGGCAGGAGAGCTGAGCCCAGTGCACTAATGGAGGTCTGGAACCATGGGGGTCTAGGCCCAGTGTGGAGGGATATGGAGGGTCTGGACCTGATGGTGACATTGATGGACAGACAAATAACATGTTATCAGGCAGAGCTGAGTATATCAGGCCCCACCATTGTTGTCCAACTGTTCCACACAAACGCACACCCTCACGACCAATCATGTTTCCCGGCAGTTGTTGTGTGTTGTTGTGATAACAGCTGTAGGTGCCACCTGTTGACCTCTGTTTGCTACAGGGTTGTTATTTTACTGCAGTGGGATTGAGAGCTGTAAAACATTTGTGTTCTCCTCTCAAGTGTGAAGTATCATTTTCTGGAGCCCCTCTGATGGGTAAGTGCTTCAGATGGATGTGTTTTGTCTCTGTGGCTGAAATAAACACTGTTATTAAATTCACAAGGGCTTTTAGAAGAAGTCGCTGCTGTTGTTACAATGGTCACGTTAGATGGAGATTAAGAGCCTGTGTTTTCAGCAAGAATGAGTCATCCACTCCAGTTGAATAACCAGCAGACTGGGCTCTCCTTCATTGCCACCCTAACCAGCTTTGTGATTGTGAGATAACAAGGTTATTGGTGTTTTTGACTTCATCAAACATTAGCCCGGGGAGAATTTTGGTCACTTGTAAATGTAAGCCATTGAGTGATTTCCCCTCAATTACGCAATTGGGTTTTATTGAGCCACACGCAGCCCCTCAGCCTACTGTTCTGCTTTGGTGATACGAGGCCAGGCCTACAGCAATGAACAGATTTATCATCTCTGGGATTGGCTGACCAGGCTTTTGTGGACAGTGTTTTGGACAGGAAGAGGCTGTAGGGGGTGAGGGCTGATGCTCAAAGCGGGAAACAGGACAGAGGGTGATGTTAAAGGGGTCAAATTACCCAAAGGCCCCTGGCAGGCCTGGTCATGATGACTCACAGCTGATAAAACATACAGCCTTGATAGTCTGCCGTCACAGTGAATAGCTCTTAGTCCTCCCTTCCTCCCTGTTTCACACACATTTACACATTTTAAGTGTTGGTTTAGATTACAATCTTGTTATAACTCTTTGACCATAAATACAATTCTTCAACAACAGCTGACCTCTTGAAATAGAAGTCTTGTTCTTAAAGCATTATATTGTTTCTGGCAGACTGAAAGGGATACACAGGCATTTTTGTGGTATCCATTGTAGATTCAGTGTAGGAATAATGTTGAGAGTAAGGTTATTTGAGAACCCTGCCATGATAGGTAATGTGTTTTTGTGGATAAAGACCCGATGATAACCTTTATTCTAGAATGACAGAGACTCGTTTTGCACCATTAGCAGTTATATTTTGCTTATGCATGTGTCTGTATCAAATATGGTGGGTTGTTTGAATGTCTAATATAAAAAATATCATTTTCCAACTAAAGAAGAAGGACTCGTGCAAGAACAAATATACATTCGGCTTGTTTGGATTAAACCGAACATTTGAAATGCCGATGTATTTTTGTATTCCCACGACTACCACACATCCATGTATAAACACGGGGGGCTCATGGTACAAATACACTGAAAGAAGCCCAGGGTCAGATTATTGCTCAGAAGCCTTTGGCAGCAAGAGGTGTACTGGAGCAGGCATTCCAGAGAGGGCGTGCTGTCCAGCCCCATGTTTTTGATCAGAATCTACATTCCTTGGTAGCCTAGCCGTCCCTACCCTCCAGTGAGCTGGGAGAATCTCTATGTGAGCCCTGCCTGGAAAACACACGAAGCTGGGTCAAATCTGAGGAAAACGCCCACTCTAGAAGGTATCTGAGCTTGGGAACAGGCCCAGGATCAGCCTGCTACTCCCAAATCCCAACCATAAAAGCATAGGCAGGTGAACACACCGACTGGTCTTGGATCAAGTCAGATGGCTGAGCGGTTAGGGAATCAGGCTATTATTTAGAAGGTTGCCGGTTTGATTCCCGGCAGTGCCATGACGTTGTGTCCTTGGGCAAGGCACTTCACCCTACTTGCCTCGGGGGAATGTCCCTGAACTTACTGTAAGTCTCTCTGGATAAGAGCGTCTGCTAAATGACTAAATGTAAATCAGTGTCTGTGGACAACTTTGTCCCGGCCTACGGTCCATCAGCAGAGAAACAGCAGCCGCTGCTCTGCTGGATGGAGGACATTGTTCTGTGGGATTGGTTCTCTGTCTCTCCAACATCCTCAGGGCAGAAGTTCATAACTGGAAGCTGCTTAAATGAAACAACACCAGTCTGAAGCCGGCCTGTAAACGTTTCACGGATTTAAAGATGGATTTCTGGATCCAATTTTTCACAGCCTAGCTACTATTTATAGCAGCAATTGTGCAGGTTCACATTGAGCTCTGATCCAAAAGAAACACATGTTTGTGTGCTTTCAAATACTTTGAACACTTGAGTGAATCTGCCTAGAATGTCAACTGGACTAAGTTTGCACTCTTGCCTCATCTTCCAGTTGGTTAGGCTTCTTCTGGGTAGTTTGTTCAGCCCCCCAATGCAGCACAGTAAGTGGTCTGAACTAGCTTTCGTCTGGCAGGAAGACTTGAGATAGTGGTATTTTAGCAGAGGTACAGGACTTTAGGACTTTCAGGGTCATCAATAAGTCTGATCAGTTTGTTCAAAGATCTGTTCCTCTCTGTTAATCTCCTTTACAAAAGTAGGTGTGGTAACAAAACGTTATTTTGTGATTATACTTTAACTCATCTTTAATATCTAGACATATCAATCGTAATAATTGGAAGGAAAAATTACTGGTCAATGTGTTGGATAGAGCAGGGAAAACATAAAATAGAAAAGTTTAAAAAAAAATTCTGCTCTCAACATATTCCATAAGAGCTTTCTTTCATCTCCATACTACATGAAATGGTCTGAGCAATAATTGCCTACTACTGCCAAGCTTGTCTTTTCAGAACATTTCCACAGACAGTTTGGAGTGCATCAGACCAACTAGCAATATGCCTGGTCCTCCTGGCTATGATAAATCCAGCCCAGTATCCACTTCATATGGTTATTATACGATGGTGGGCAGTATGCACAGATTTCTTACCTACTATTAAGTGTTTCAACAGCCCAACAACACCTGGCTCTCCTTTAATGTCCCTTAAGGTATAATAATGTGCGAGGCTTTTGGTGGTTCGTAATGCGCCAAATTGCCACGCGCAAACAGGACAAATCTGACCTGCGGTAAAAACCACTGCAGTGCATCATTTGTGACGCCTATCTGACACAAAGTTGATGAATCTGCCAAAAGAGACCTAGACTACTCTCCCAACAATTTTCACAATCTATCAACAACTTACAAAATGTAAAAGAAAAGGCACAGTAGATAATAATAATAAGATATAGTAAAATACATTACGGAAACATATCGTATAAGATATGTTATGTATATAGGCTTTAGAAATATCCCACAAAACATAACGTATTATATATTTGTGTGTGTGACAAATTAGAATAAATGCACGAGCCAAGGTTTAAAATACACAAGGGTCATTACAAAGGTACGGAAAATGATAAACAGCGAACAAGGATATCCGGTATTCCCGGAAATCCTTTATTTGGCATCGGTGCTATGGCCGAATACACTGCGCTAGCAGGCTTGCTACTTTGACGTTTATGTTTGGCAAGGTCTTAATTGATCAACCGGCGTTGTTTTATACTTGACAGTTTTTGCATGGAATTTGCTCCAGCGTTTTCGTGGCACACATTCAATAACCGAACCAATGCAATGGCTGTCCGGGTTTGAGCTTAATTTCTAATGCTAATAGCTAGCTAGCCATCAAGCTATACAAAAGAAAGGAAACTAGCTAGCCAAGCTAGTTAGCCAATGTTACCTTGGTCCTAGCTATCTAACTACCCATCCGAGAATTGCTTAAGGTATTTTGTTGCCCGAAAACAGTTGGACAATATAGACAGTAGTATTAGCTTGTTGTCGTTTTCAAGGGAAAGCATCTATCGGATAATTCCGAGTCTCAATGCCCGAACAAGGCCCGAGAATGAATGGTTTTTCCCTTGGCGAACTATGCTGGCTGTTCTGTTGCCCTCCATGTCCCAGTCGTATAGCGGCTAAACTGGCATTTCTCCCCCCGGAGCCCACGTATTCCGTGCACACCGATGCTAACGGGACCAGTAGTTTACATCTAACCGAGCGCGCGGACTGGCAGTACTCCCAGCGGGAACTGGATGCTGTCGAGGTGTTTAACACCAGGACCAGTAGGGGTAACCGGGTTGGCTGCATGTTCGTACGCTGTGCCCCGAACAGTCGGTACACATTGCTTTTTTCTCACGGCAACGCAGTAGACCTGGGCCAGATGTGCAGTTTCTACATCGGCCTTGGGTCCAGGATCAACTGCAATGTATTCTCCTACGATTATTCAGGCTACGGTGTCAGTAGTGGTAAGCCGTCGGAGAAAAACCTATATGCAGACATCGAGGCGGCTTGGCAGGTGCTGAGAAACAAGTGAGTTTGAAAACTGGTGTTCAATTGTGTGTGTGCGTGCTTTTCTTTTTCTCCAACACATCTGTAATGACATGCACAGCTAGCCTAAATACGTAAGCAACGACAATGGTGCTGCCTTGAGCTTTGTTCCTATCCTCCTCGCGAGGAAGTGTTCCCATGGCAACTGTAGTGTCACGCACCCCTGCATACTCCCCACACAAGCGCACTGTTTTGTATATTGAAGAAAAGTTGATTAATACATGGGTCCACCTTTTTATGATTATTAAAAAATGTAGCGTTATTGTTTGGAATGCAGACCCTATAACAACTCCCCATTAACACTGGCTGAAAATGATTACAAGCTCGAAGTTTGCCATGGTCTGAATTGTAAAGATCTTAAACTGAACCTGCAACACTGACCTGTAATGGTGACTCATCACCTCATGCTCCAAACGCTTATTTCCATAAATGCAGTCAGGCCCTTTCTACGCAGTTATGAGCAGTTATGAGCAGTTATGAGCAGTTATGAGCAGTTATGAGCAGTTATGAGCTCTCCAGAGAGAGAGCTGCCCCAGTTGAGATGATCGTCCATCAGACACTGCATGTGTAATACTGTGACTGAGGTACTTGGAGCCTGTGTTGCTGTGGTACTTGTTCAGATATGCTTTGCTTAATACGCATTTCAAAACGCTTTCAATTCCATCCTGATTCCTACAAAGTTAAAACAAACGGTTTATAAAAAATAATAATTGGCCAAAGCCTTGTTTTTCAAACAGAAGTTGGAAAATTTAGTCGGTCATGTGCTAATCTATAGTAAGCAGTTGTCAGCCATCACCTGCTGCTTTTATAGCTAGTTTGTAAGACTGTCAACCACAATCAGTTGCTTTGAAGCTGTCCACAGTGTAATTTGGCAAGACGGAATAAATCAAGGTGTTCAACAAAGGCATTTAACAAATGATTGCCTAGTTTTCAATGTTGCAGTTTGCCTGCTTCTTGCGTTGAAGTTATTTAATCTTAGAGACACAAGGTTTGTGTAAAAAGCAGTTTTTCTTTCGTTTAAAGTAATTGTTTCTCTGACAGTGTGTGATGTGTGAGTGAGTGACTGCTGAATTGCTGCTGTCAAGGTCCTGAACTGTGCTTCAGGTGAAGGTGACTCAGAACCGAGATGTTTATGTCACCGTGTTCCTGGAAAGATTTTCTGAGTGTAGCGAGCTTGAGAATTTTGTTATTTTATTTATTTAATATGAACGCGCTGGTTTTCTCCCTCACTCTAATAATAACCTTTCCTACGCCTCTCCAGAAGTCTACCTAATGCATTGTCATACCGATGTCCGTTCCTTGTGTTTCATTATGAATCTTCCGTTTGATAGATTGTGTTAATGTCACATTGGGAGGGTGTGATAGTGGTTCCTCCTCCAGGTCATCAAGCATGCAACATTTCATTATTGTGTGAACCTTCTGGAAGCTGCGCTCGGAGAGGGCTGACTGACCAAGTGTGAAAACACCGTTTATCATTTCATTTCTCTTCTGGGGGGCCGAGTGCCTGTGGTTCAGCTTCATGTTTATTCAATATCGTTTTAATTACTTTTGTTGAGGGATCGTTAAGGTAATGCCTAACCACAAGGCGCAATATACTCCAACTACCTTAGGGGAGAGTCTCTTGAACAGCGAATTAATGTTGAGGTATTGATTACATTGATCTCTGTCAGTGTACACGTAACCCAAGGACGTGCGTAGGACAGGTGACATTTAAGGTGTATAGCGTCAACGTCCGGGCTTTTTCATAGATTAGACTTTGGTTTTTCAAAAGAAGTAAAATACTTCAGAGGAAATGAATTGAGTACGTTGTCAAGAAGAACTGTGCTCTGAGTTCCTATTTCCCTGACAGATGAGTCGTGTCATGTTTAGGGTAGGAGTAGTGAGGAGTCTCCCTGGCAGGTGTTCCTGCCAAGGCCCTGCCCAGCATTGCGGGCAGGGCCAAAGGCTCTGAGGTAATCTAGTAGGATCCAGAGGGTTTCACCGGAGGGATTTAGTCCGGGCGTGAATCACAAGCTTCATTTGATATTAAGTTCCTCCTGAGGAGTTCCACAGTTCCTTGATAGCTTCTCCTCTGTGGCAGAGGAAATATATTTCTGATTTTTAATCTTAGTAAAAATGCTGTCAGTCGAGGGATGTGGAGCGTTCTGTAAGCCTGTGCAGTGGTTTTGTGTGAGGCCTCCTGATTTGAAGAGATTACCAGCCTGCAGGTGCAAGCTGTTCACACGAGAGGGGTCAACCAGGGTGTTAATCTATCCAAAGGTACAGCACTGCGGAAATCCCTGATCAGGACAATCAGGGTCACAGTCCATCCCAATCTGCCCGGATACAGGCGAAGCCTCTTTATAATCATTGTTGTCTTCCTGTAAAGTGCCCACCCCTCCCCTGCTTGTTGATCTGATTGGTCGACAGACGTGGTGAAAAGGATGGTTAAATCAATAGAGTGTCTGTTGGGTCAGACCCAGCATTGCAGTCAGACAGCTGGAACTTCCTCATCCTAGCAGGTCCTGGCACCAGGATGTCTGATTGCTCCGTTTAGCATTTTTCACTTTGCATTTTATCCAAAGTGACATACGTTTGTATAGGAATCGTTTTTGTATCTCATCCTGGTGGTTCCCAGTTTGCCTCCTAGGGCCCAGGTTACCCTTCCCCTCACAGTTGCTGTCTGTGTTTGCATGTCTGGACTGAATGTTCAGCTGACTTCCTCTCTGAGCTAGCGGTGTGCACCACTAAGGTTGTGTGAAAGCAAACGCCACTCATTAGAGTTCATTATGGCTCTTGCCCCTGCTGTTGGCTGCGAACATTCAGCTAATTACATTACACTAAATTATTCATTGGCCTAAGCCTTCCAGGCTGAGCTTTATCAATCATACTTAATTAATTTGACCCTCCTCCCCTGCAGTAGGCATGCGTGAACACTGAGCCATATCCGTTAGGGGTTTGGGTATTATGAAAGATAATTGAGAGAATTAAAAGTTTTCTGTAATGTCCATTGTCCCAGGGTCTAATCCCTCCAAGCTGTCAGGTCCTGTTAGGCTCATTATCAGATCAATCATCCACTCGCTGTCATGTTGCTGCCGTCTCATCAGGCCCCGGCCCTCGCCGCCCTGCACAGGGACCAGGCGTGACCCTGCCTCGGGGCCTCTGCTGAGGGGCAGAGAGACCTGGTTAACACCCCTGAATGGGTTTTCACTGGGCGTCCTGGTCTGTGCCAATTGTTTGGAATGACTGAAGTCTTCCAACTAAGTCTTATCACCTGAACTCTGGTGCACCCGGCTTCCTGCTCCTCCACCCGGGCATAGAAGAGAAGGATGGAGGTGTGTTGGAGAGGGGTGTGGAGGTGTGTTGGAGAGGGGTGTGGAGGTGTGTTGGAGAGGGGTGTGGAGGTGTGTTGGAGAGCGGGAAGAAGTGTGTAGGAGGGAAGGATTGGAGTGAGGGGAGGAGGTGTGTAGGAGGGAAGGATTGAGGTGAGGGCGGAGGAGGTGTGTAGGAGGGAAGGATTGAGGTGAGGGCGGAGGAGGTGTGTAGGAGGGAAGGATTGAGGTGAGGGTGGAGGAGGTGTGTAGGAGGGAAGGATTGGAGTGAGGGGAGGACGTGTGTAGGAGAGAAGGATTGAGGTGAGGGCGGAGGAGGTGTGTAGGAGGGAAGGATTGAGGTGAGGGTGGAGGAGGTGTGTAGGAGGGAAGGATTGGAGTGAGGGGAGGACGTGTGTAGGAGAGAAGGATTGGAGTGAGGGGAGGAGGTGTGTAGGAGGGAAGGATTGAGGTGAGGGCGGAGGAGGTGTGTAGAAGGCTGAGACTGACAGACATTATTAGGTCCAGTCGACCCGTCTCCAGGATCGAGGAGAGTGCGGTGGGACGCTTTATCATCTAGTGGTGTTTCTCATCAGTCTGGTTAGGTTTGTGAAGAGGAATTGATGTGTCTGGCTGGTCAGGTTCAAACAGCAGACCCCAGGCAGCACATAGCCCTCCCTCCCTCCCTCACCACCCAGGCTCACTACATCGCTGCCCGAGGCGTCAGCACAGTACCAGCTCTTCCTCTGACATGAGCCCGAGCACAGACCCTCCACCTGAAACACTGCAACATAACTCTCGTCATTCCTCATGACTTACACATCCTGATGAAGGCAGGAGGACCGCTGGAATGTCTTTGCGAGGTCTCGCCAAATGTCACCAGAAGTTCAAACGCAGTCATTTGAAGAGAGAGAGGCTCGGTGAATATCAGCGGGCCCTGCCCCCTGGTCACACAGACTCCATCCCAGGAGATGCCGCTCTGCATGGCAATAGAGCCTCCGTCTCTTTATCTGCACTGATCTGGAAATACAGTCTGAGCTCCCAGACGAGGCCCCTCCTCACAGAGCTGACCCTGAGGGGGTGTCACACCAGGGCAGAGGACGAGATGAAGGGCCTGGACTGGAATATCATAAATATATCTATAAAGCTGTCTATATATACATGCATATATACACACGCACATACAGTGCATGTATATTTCTGTACATATTTTTTCATTTATATAGGCCTAGCCAACAAGCAGTATATTTTTCACTTGAATATTGTCTTAAGTTTTAAGTCGTTTTCTGTATTTGTGTAGCTGTTTAAAACTGCACCGTTGAGAAATGTTGTTCGTCTTTTAATTTCATCATCATCATTTCTTTATTTTTTGCTTAACTTTTTTAGAATTTGTATTTTGTGCCTAAGGCTTTCGCACAGTACTGTACATATTCATGAAGTTATTCAATCTTTTCTGTTCTATGGTAAGAAAGAATGGATGGTAGTTATTAATAACCCTCCTGTGAGGGCTTAGACAAATACACAGCTCCCTCCTGAACCTCATAAAACCTGCTGCTTTTCATTTCTGACTTGTTAGTTCTGCAGAGTTGAAGAAGTTGGGCGAGGTGGATGGGAGGGCTGTTTGTCGTGAGATTGCAAGGGCATGATCGGTTTCGTGCGTCTCAAATCCGGAGGATTTGTTTCTTTGGGAGGGGGGGGGGGGGGGGGGCATTCAGTTTCGAGGGGAGCTGCCAGGGCTGGTAGACTCAAGGGAGGGAAGTCTCGTCCAGAAAATATCTGCAAATGTTTATTTTGGCTCCAGGGAACGGTTTCTCAAAACAGACTACTGTATATGGCCTTTATCCCACTAGCCTTCCTCTTTCTAACCATAAAACTCTTTAACGTGCTTTCAATGTCGTCCTCAACCCGCTGGCCTCTCCATGCAGCCGTGGAGAGGCTGTTAACAAGTGGCAGAACTGACCATCCACAGTGTCGACGCTAGGGCGAGGGAGTCAAAGGCTGACGTTTCGTGCTAACTCCACTTGTTTCCATGGAAGCTAACCAGTGGGTGTTTATACAGGCCAGAACACTGAGTTAGCATGTGGAAACTCTCTCCCTCTCCCCCCCTCTCTCTTTCTCTCTCTCCCCCCCCTCCTTCTCTCTCTCTCTCTCTCTCTCCCTCTACCCCCCCTTTCTCTCTTTCCCCCTCCCCCCCCCTCTCTCTCCCTCTCTCCCCCCCTCCTTCTCTCTTTCCCTCTCCCCCCTCTCTCTCTCTCTCCCTCTCTCCCTCTAACCCCCCTTTCTCTCTTTCCCCCTCCCCCCTCTCTCTCCCCCCCCCCTCTCCCTCTCTCCCCCCCCTCTCTCCCTCTACCCCCCCTCTCTCTCCCTCTCTCCCCCCCCTCTCTCCCTCTACCCCCCTCTCTCTCTCCCTCTCTCCCCCTCCCCCCCTCTCTCTCTCCCCCCCTCCTTCTCTCCGTCACCCAACTTCCTCTTTCCCTCTGTAGCTTTCCGTTCGAATCTCCAATGTTTGGACAAGTGTTTTCACTAAACACTGTTTCCTTTTCTCTTCACTCAGAGAATCTCTCCAGTAAGGAGAAGGTTGCATGGCCCCGGATGGGAATACTGTTTTCAGTTACTTCCAAAGACCTTTTAGAATTTCCTGTCCTCCTGACAGGAGCTCTCACCAGACCCGGTGTCTTCTTCTCTCCCCGGACCCCCTCCTGGCTGTATAGCCCTGCGCTCCAGCCCTGCTCTCCCCCAGGCGCTCCCCTTGCAGGCGGCCCAGCTGTACTGCGGCCTCAGCCTGCCACCCCAGCCCTGCCAGACAAACCCTGACCGTCTGGGCTCTGTGGAGCAGCAGCGAGTGTAATGAAACGGGCCCAGTCTTGCTGTGTTTCTTGGAGGGGATATTAAAAGGGAAGCGGGCTCGTCTCCTCCCCCCGGCCTCCCCGCTGACCGGGAGAGATGCCCCCAGCAAGGCCGAGCCACCTGATTTCCTCTGCTGGAAAGCGGAGAGAGCTGGATCACGAACTATGCTAATAAACCCTGTGGCTCGTGCCGAGGGGGGGAGGGGGGGGGCACACTCACTATTATTCCTATTTTCCCCTCCCTCCCTCCCCGCCCATCAGTGGAAGTGTGTCCTCTGGAAGGCCTGCAGTACAGCTGGTGTGGTGAACACTGGGCTGGAGGGTCTGGTTACTTGGTTGTTGTTACGTTAGAGACAGTTTCCCCTACGTTGCGTAGGGGTGTGTGTGTGTGAGAGTGTGTGTGCTCCCCTCTCGCTCTTATCACTCTTATCATTTTGGCATCTCTTACACACACACACACACACACACTACTCCTGTATCCCCAGGTCTAACAGTTGAGCCCCGAACCCCTCTTCCCAGCAGGGTTGAGTCTAGCTTGGGGAACATGTCAGCCCTCCCTCACTGGGGCTCAGCTGTTATGGCTGCTCTGGTCTTGCGCCCTGGAGGTATTAGTCTGGTGAAGTCTCTGCCACTGCCTGGGTCACATAGCTGGTGTGTTTGCATTCTGAGAGAGACCCTGCATACCTGAGACAGTACGTCCATACTGGAGAGCCTGCCAGGAGTAGAGAGAGAGAGAGAGAGAGGTAGAGAGAGAGGTAGAGAGAGAAGTAGAGAGAGAGGTAGAGAGAGAGGTAGAGACAGAGGTAGAGACAGAGGTAGAGACAGAGGTGGAGACAGAGGTGGAGGGAGAGGGGAGAAACAGAGACAGAGGTAGAGACAGAGAGGGAGAGGGGAGAAACAGAGAGAGGGAGAGACAGAGAGAGGGAGAGACAGAGAGAGGGAGAGACAGAGAGAGGGAGAGACAGAGAGAGGGAGAGACAGAGAGAGGGAGAGACAGAGAGAGGGAGAGACAGAGAGAGGGAGAGACAGACAGAGACAGACAGAGACAGAGAGAGAGACAGACAGAGAGAGGGAGAGACAGAGAGAGACAGACTCTGCCTCTCTTCTTTCTCTTTTTTTCTCTCTCTCTTTCCTCTGTGTTTTATAAGGCAGAACTGATTGAATAAATCTGTGTAAAGTCTGACTGATGTCTGTCAGGCTGCTGTGGAGCGTCTAATAAAAATGACTTTTATAGTGCTGACCCCCCCGCCCTCCTGCAGACCTGAGCAGTGCCTGCAGGCTGCAGCCTGGCGAGAGCTTCATCTCTCCAGCGCAGGCCAGTCACACTGTGACGGCTTTACAAGCACGTCATATTTTACAAGCCACACAGATTAGACATGCTTGTGTCGTGTCCTGAGTTTTATAGGTAGGAGTCATATTGGCTGGAAACAGAGTTTTATCTCAGCGTCGCTGAGTTGGCAGTGCTAAGCCTGAACGCTCCGTCGATAATGAAGACACATCTCACCATGACAACAGGCTGGATAACTGAGGCATGTTTTTGTGATGTAATCAGCTAACCCCTGCCCCTCCCTCCTTCTCCCCCGCCCTCTCCTTCTCCTCCCCCTCCCTCTCCTCCTCCCCCCTCCCTCTCCTCCACCCCTCCCTCTCCTCCCCCTCCCTCCCTCTCCTCCCCCTCCCTCCTTCTCCTCCCCCGCCCTCTCCTTCTCCTCCTCCTCCCCCCCCTCCCTCTCCTCCCTCCCCCTCCCTCTCCTCCCCCTCCCTCCCTCTCCTCCCCCTCCCTCCTTCTCCTCCCCCGCCCTCTCCTTCTCCTCCTCCTCCCTCTCCTCCCTCTCCTCCCCCTCCCTCCTTCTCCTCCCCCGCCCTCTCCTTCTCCTCCTCCTCCCCCCCCCTCCTCTCTCTCCCCCCCCTCCCTCTCCTCCCCTCTCCTCCCCCTCCCTCCTTCTCCTCCCCCCGCCCTCTCCTCCTCCTCCCCCCCCTCCCTCTCCTCCCTCTCCTCCCCCTCCCTCCTTCTCCTCCCCCGCCCTCTCCTTCTCCTCCTCCTCCCCCCCCTCCCTCTCTTCCCTCCCCCTCCCGCCCTCTCCTCCCCCTCCCTCTCCTCCCCCGCCCCCTCCCCCAGGTACGGAGTGACTCCAGAGAACATCATCCTGTACGGCCAGAGTATCGGCACGGTGCCCACGGTGGACCTGGCCGCGCGCTACGAGTGCGCCGCCGTCATCCTGCACTCTCCCCTCATGTCCGGCCTCCGCGTAGCCTTCCCCGACACGCGCAAGACCTACTGCTTCGACGCCTTCCCCAGGTGGGTGGGGGGGGGTGGGGGGGGGCTGGCGCCCAGCCCAGGTGGGTGGGGGGGGTGGGGGGGGGCTGGCGCCCAGCCCAGGTGGGTGATGAGGGTGGGGGGGGGCTGGCGCCCAGCCCAGGTGGGTGATGAGGGTGGGGGGTCTGGCGCCCAGCCCAGGTGGAGGTGTGTTTTAATCTTCTGTGTCAGCTCCAGAGATGGGTAGTGGAGGTGAAATACCGCGCTTTGCACAGGGTGGAGGGTTTGAGTGGGGGTCGGTGGTG
>NC_085027.1:2630105-2643021 GCF_963692335.1 Osmerus eperlanus
ACCATGGTAAGATCTGACTTCTCCCCCTCTCTCTGTGTTGCTGTGCTGATGTGTAACCCCTCCCTCTCTCTCTCTCCAGCATCGACAAGGTGTCGAAGGTGGCGTCGCCTGTCCTGGTGATCCACGGTACGGAGGATGAGGTCATCGACTTCTCCCACGGCCTGGCCATGTACGAGCGCTGCCCTCGCGCTGTCGAGCCCCTCTGGGTGGAGGGCGCCGGCCACAACGATATCGAGCTCTACGCCCAGTACCTGGAGAGACTGAAGCAGTTCATCTCCTATGAGCTCCCCTCCTCCTGAAGAAGCGGCTCGGACGAGTCTCAACAGTCTTAAGCGACTCCATTCTCCTTTCCCCTCCCCCCTCATCTCCCCTTCTCCTTTCATCTCCCCTTCTCTCCTCTCATCTCCTCTCCTCTCATCTCCCATTCTCCTTTCTCCTCACCCCTCATTTCCCCTTCATCCGACGGAGGATACCTGGACCACTGGGAAACCTGGACCTGCAAGGCCTGTGTCCGTGCACCCTTTCATCTGGTGTTTGGTGTTGCCTCGGGAATGACGGTTGAAGGAGAGGAGGTCACTTAAGCCTGTTGAGACGCAGCCCAGGGCGAGCCAGGCTGGATCCAGTTTAAGCAGCCCCAAACCCAGGCGCTCATATGTGGACGGTTCCCTCTTTGCCAAGGAGATTGGACCCGCTCAGTATTTGCACTTGCTCTTGAATTTAAACTCACCTTTTCTCTTTTACACTGTCTTTCTCCCTCTCTCTCTCTCTCTCTCTCTCTCTCTCTCTCTCTCTCTCTCTCTCTCTCTCTCTCTCTCTCTCTCTCTCTCTCTCTCTCTCTCTCTCTCTCTCTCTCGTTCTTCTATCTCTCATTCCTTGCGCTCGCCATCTGCAAAGTATGGGAACCTCCCTGCGACAATCTGGTTGCAGTCTCCTTCTCTTTCCCTCCCCCCCCCCCTCTCTCTCTTCCTCACCTCCCCCTTCTCTCTCCCTGTGAGAGGCTTTGTGATGCTCATGGTTGATTGACTTTGAATTATTTTATACCTGATGAAGAAAAATCCAATGTTTTGCACCTCAAGTACATGATTGAAGTTTTTTTTTGTTCGTTTTTTGTTCAATTTTGTTTTCTGTATCTTAATTTCCCATTCAGGGTAAATGAAACGAATGCATCTTTACGGTGCAGATATTTTCAGGTAATCATTTTCTATGTTCTGATGTACATTTTGTTATTTTTTATTATCGTATTGGCATTCCATTTTTTTCTCTTCAGGAGAGGAACATTTCTATTTTGTTGTTCAAGGCCAGTGTGTGTGTGTGAGGCATGCGTGGTAAAACGTCATTACCCAGAATGCATCTTGTCATCTCCTTTAGCTGTTAACTGGTAATCCTGTTTTAATTTTAACAGTACTCAAGCAGGCATCCAATCAAACAGACCTCCCAATGTACTGTAAGTGAGTCTGCAAAGCTTGGTGCTTGTTTGATATGCCAGTAGTAGAAAACAAGTAGGGGTTTGATGTGGATGTTCTCGTGTTGCTCTATGAACCGTATGAAGATTGTGTGTGTGTGTAGCAACATGGTTTAGTTATGTATCCTTCATTTCACACTACAGGAAGCCTTATGTCTGGAGACATTATTTCACACTAGGTTGGGGAGGTGCTCTCTGCTGCTAGTGGTCAGAGCATGTATCACTGTGAACTGGACCTTCAGGGGGGGGTGCCGGGGGTGCAACTGCTAACTAAAGGTACTACACTCCATGCTGTCGCACTACAGCTCTCTTTGAGCCATTTTGTAACTACCTGTCATCTGATTTTGAGCCCCCTCCCACCTCCCCCCTACCCTGTGAGTCCTGTCTGGTGACCCCCACTACGCCAACCCCCCCCCCCCCCCCCACACACACACACACACACTACTCTGACCCCCCACTACTCTGAAACATCCCCTAAAATGACCCTGACTACCCTGACTCCTGATGCTCAACATGCTTATCCCTGGCCTGCACTACCCTGACCTGTGACCTTCACTACTCTGACCCCCATTACCTGATCCCCATTACCCTGACCTCTGACCTGCACTACACTGACCCCCACTACCCTGACCTCTGACCTGCACTACCCTGACCCAACTACCCTGACCTCTGACCTCCACTACTCTGACCCCCATTATCCTGTCCCCACTACGCTGACCCTTGACCCCTCATGTTTTGGACTTGGCTCCCATCTCAGTTCGCTGCAAAGAACTCTGCAGATGTCATGAACGTGTTGTTGTGGATGAAACAACCACAGCATGTAAACCAACTGTCCATAACATTGGAAGACTTGAGGAGACTCGCCCCTCTGCTCTCCATCGCGGGTTTCTACTGCAACTTGTGATAAATGTCTGATTGGTCTGTGTGTAACCGTGGTGATGACTGTTTTCGGGTAGCGGTTGAGTGTTGTCATGAAGAGATGGATCTGTAGTCTCTCATCATAGCTTCTGGGACGGCATCCTGGATGCCCTTCATCTGTAGTGGTTCTCTTCTCTAGCCTTTTTTTAAAGGATGAAACTAATCTGCTTTAGTCCCATGATTGTTTTGATACTGACATTTTTACAAGACTTTTTCCAGTAAATGTTGATAGATTTCCACTGTCTCTAAAGCTGGTTTGTAAGATAATCATATATAACTCATGTATAGCTCCTCTAAGCATATATTATTAATTGATTAAGGGGTATTCTAGCCTACTTGACTTCAACACTGGAATCACAGTATGCAAATTTTGAAACAGGAAGTGGGGGAAACAGGAAGTGGTTGTAGAGGTGTTGGTCCTACACTTGAGTACGGCAGACTGGATAAATAAGCCTTATATGTGCCGTGGGACAGATTAATGTCATTCATGTTGACTTTGTTGCTGGAAGGTAACTGGATGTTTTAATATTATGAAATAAAGGATGCATGGATTATAGTCTCTGTCTCCGTAGAGTCTTAGTGATTTAGCAAAGTAATTGTGCGTGCGTTCACACAAAGTACAATGGAGTAGGTCTTCCTAAACTCAAAAGTCCAGTGGCCGGTTGCACAAAACACCTGAAGTCAGAGAAGGGAAGTAACAAAGTACAAATACTTTGAATGTAGCCTACCTGAAACGTAAGTTACATTCAATGTAGCTTTGAAAGGTTGAAAAAAGTTTTTGGGAAAAGAGTTTCAAAAGGTTGAAAAGAAAAAAAAGAACGTACCTTTTGTACATTTCTTTTTTTTTTTTCGAAATCAACTTAAAAAATTAAATGTTAAAGGTTGAAAAAAGTTTTGAAAAAAAAAGTTAAAAGAATTTTGAAAGGTTGAAAAAGTATTTTCTAAAAATAAGTTTACAAAATAACCAATTTGTTCCGTTTACGCATCCTGCAGTGTGTTTTTCGGAATAATAATTAATTTGAAATAATTAATTTGGCATGTTATGCAGCAGCTGTGTCTCAGATCACACATCTGCATGGCTACATCATCCAGCCTGAGGTGGGGACGAGGCCTGGCCGTGCCCGGTGAACTGCGGTGTGCTCTAACGACCCAGAGGAGGAGAGAGATGTTTACTGTCCCCTCGGGCCAGAGCGACCGAAGAACAAAGTTTCGGCAGGTATAACTGGCTACTAGGCCAAAATTAAGTTAAGTCTTTTATGAGCCTCGTGTTTGCAACTCAACCCGTAAACTAGCCTATTTGTTTGTGGTTGGAACATCATCTTAATCCGTGCTGATTTGGTTAACATTTTACGCACGTTACGACCAATTACGCCTACAGTTTTCCTTTGTAATTTTAAACATGTGTCCCGTCCTTTAGCTGCACTGTACTATAGTTGAGATTTGTTGCACCGTGCCTGGTATGCTATCGTAGATCAGGGTCACTTTTCTGTGTTCCTGGAAACAGACCGTTCCTTGACTCTGAATGACCACCGACATGTTAGAACTTTCTGATTCTTGGTTGTCTGCTGTTTTATGTCGTTTTGGATAAAAGCATCTGCTAAATTAATACATTAAATGCAAACGCTTTAATTCAGTTAACTGGGACATTTTTTTACGGAGGGCGTCAGTGACACTAAGAAGTAGAAATGTATGCAAGGCAACGCTTTGGCATGCGTGGCATTTCTTACACTTAATTAACTTGGAACGTGTCGCTGTGCCCCGGTTTAGTAGCGGGCTTTAGTGGATAAACACGGCGGGGCCGCGGCCGCCTGTCAAACGCAAGACGGGGATAATTAACGGAGCAGTGCCGCTTTCCTGGGAAAGAGGAGGGTACCGCGCTCATGCATGGCACCTGGAGGTACAAAACAACATGCAGGCTATACGGAAACAAGCGGTATAGCGATAGACAGTTAATACTTTCTGTTTTCGGGGAAACTCAACGAACATAAAATGTTTCACTTCTTGGAAAACCGTATTACCGTCTGGAATGTGATGGGACAGAGCTGTTTACTTTCTGCGCGTCCCATCTGTCTGGTCAGCTCATAGAATTTCACGGATCCGTTTCCATAAACGTAAACAGCGGCCCCTATGGATGCATTTAGGTAGTGATGTTAAGTGAGCAGAGTTCCGAGGAAAAAGACGGTCAATCATAGAGGCCGTCAGCACAGCTGTAAGGAGTAGCTAGTTAAGCGCAGCTGGTAAAGCTGAAGTGACAAACGCGCGCAAAATCATCTCAAGGAAAAATACATAACAGATACATGCATATTTATCTCTTCCTATGTTAGATGTTGTAAAAAAACAAGACAGTTCGGTGTCACGGTGTCACTTAAAAACGTTATCAGGAGATGACTGTGCGTGCATATCATCAGTTCTGGTGTGTCGGTGTGTGCTTGTTTGTGGTGTGCAAAGGGGAAAGGGAAGCAATGGCAATGAACTAAGGAAATACTCGAATAGCCCCCGGCGGAATACTGTCCTGCTCCAGGATGCACTGTTCGTAGTTCATCCGTTTGTACCGGTTCTGCATTTTATAACCCAACACTCCAAGATGCTCCCGGTGCTCTGCCTTTGTAGCCTTAACATCTGTTCAGTGTAACCGTGGAATATTGCAACTCTGCCAGTTAAACATTTGAACCACAGTCTGGGTAATTGTATAATGTCTAACAGGCCTGATTATCAATGGAAGCATAGAGTTGAAATATGATTGGAATCCTAGACATAGATTACAATATTTTGGACCAATCATTGTACAGTGGGCGTGTTTACCCCTCAGCTGTTGTAAACAGTGTGGCAACGTTGACCGAGGCTCGCGCGGAGCGGACCAGAGATGGGTGTATAAATATCTGCGGCTGCTTGTCTCGCTGTTCCACAACTGACATATGAACGCATGGTCCTGTCACAGTCTCGCTGTGCTTCTTCTGTTCAAGCTCCGACCGTCTCTGAGGACACGACTACAGGTTGGTGGGTCTCAATGGACTTTTAAAACCTTTTGTGGATTTTGTGAAACACCTCGCCATCTCCGTTGCGTCGGCGCGCAATCTATTTCGAAAGCCGCAGGTGTGCAGGGAAGGTAGAAAACGTTATATTTGAATATATGCATGGAGTGTAGCGACCGAAGTGAGAGTGTCAGTGTGTTAGTGAGATGACACTAGTGTGCGTTCCAGCGGTTGGTAAGGTGCGCCTTTTGCGTCGATTCCTTCCAGCAGACACTCTCCAATACTTATTATGCAGTCATGCTGTGGTTAGATCGGCCAGTCTACATCTATACAACAAATATCAATAAATGTCTAGTTCAGCGAAGGAAGTTTACTTCTTGACGCACAAATGAATTGGAGGCTGCCCATCCTAATGTTCCAAGTAATGTCACGCCATGGCCATCGCGGAGCCGACCCTTAACTGACGCGCTCGGGTTATAAGTAGCTTCCTCGCATCTTCAACATCTCGGTCGAAAAGCCTACATTTCATTTATTTGCGCTGCATGCAGCCAACAGCGGTGTGCAGGCGCTCAGTTTCTGGCTGCAAGCACCGTCTAGCATCCGGTTCCCCCGCTCGCCTCCCCGGCTCACCACAGATCGTGGCACACGCAATCAACAGGTTGGTATATTTTTTATCTATTCATTCATCCGTATTGTTCAACTAGATTTTGTCAATGTTCCATGTTGATTATCTGTAGATAGAACAGTAACATAACTGTAGGTTTAGCAACAATATGGTATGCGCGTTATTTAGGCTATAATTAAAACCCAAGGGCACAATGTGCGTGTTTTTTTTTTTTTTTTTAGAAATCGACCGATCGCAAAGTTAACTGAACAGGACGTAGCCTATCTGTGACGTTATTGAGATGTGAAATAATGTCGGAGCTCGCGCTCCCAGGTCTGGCGTTGTGCCGTCAGCTCGCTCCCAGGTCTGGTGTTGTGCCGTCAGGTCAACGGGAGCGTGGGCTCACTGACTCTGGCCCATGATGATGATCACATGAAAAGGATAAATAGAGAGAAGGAATGATGGAAAGATAAAGATATGAAAAAGGTGAGATGGAAATTGATAGATGGACATGGTTCCTTGATTCTGACCACCAAAATACAATTAAAAAACGATACACTTCTGACCTTACTCCTGTACTTTTTATATACACTCCTAAATGAGCATCCGAGAGATGGAGAGATGGAGAGATGGATAGATGGTGACAGTGCAATGGCGAGATGGATCGATAGAGAGATGGAGAGAAGGCGAGATACAGAGGAAGAGAGATGGATGGTTGGGGAGAGCAAGAGATGGATAGTTGGGGCTAGGGCGAGAATGACAGATGGAGAGATGGAACGAGGAGGAGAGGTGTAATAAGCGAAAGAGAGCAGTGGGAGGAGATCATGTGATCATGTGGGTTTTCCTCAGCTCCTCTGTCGGGCCTCACTGAGTGACAGGCGCAGATTGAAAGAGTTCTTATTATATTCATCAGAAGGGATCGGGGGACATCACAGGTCCCTGACGCCTCTCACACTGCCTTCAGCCAGCCCTGCCCTGCCCCAGCCTCAGCCCCAGCCTCAGCCTCAGCGACGAGAGGAGAGAATAGAGGGGTTGAGAGACAGAGGGTCCCTGTGGTACCAAAGGAGGACAGAATCAAACAAGGTGAGCTGGAACCATGTCCTTGGCTCTGTTTGACTTGCAGATGTCTCTATCTCTGACATGCACCCGATGACCTGCAAGGCAGAGGGATGTGAGAATATGTGTGTGTGTGTGTGTGTGTGTGTGAGTGACAGTAAGGGATGTGTGTGTGAGTTTTGCGAGATAAATAGTTCTGCCTTCATTCTAATAATTCCTGTGTGCAGCTGTTAGGATGTGTCTCCGTTGAGGCTTGACCTGGTCTGGACTGGTTTGGCCTAGTCTGGTCTGGCCTGGGTTGGCCTGGTCTGGTCTGGCCTTGTTTGGCCTATCCCTCTGTGAGTCATGCTGTAGGAACTGAGATGACAAACAATATGTCTGGGCGTGCTTCTGTTCATAACACTGGGCAGCAGTGTTTGCACACACACGCACACACATGCACACACACATGCACACACACATGCACACACACATGCACACCCACACTTAAACATTCGCACACATATACACACATACACAGACACACACACACACTTACACGGGGAAGCTTTGGCAGAGTACTGCCACCGTGGAAGAGTGGGCTAGCTGCCAAAGGCCACAGTTTACTCCAGGAAACCATCAGCGCTCTAACCTAGATTCAGAGAGGAAAGATACACATTCTCCTCTTTCGCTCTCTCTCTCGCTCTCTCTCTCTTTCACGTTCTTTCCTTCTCTCTCTCTCTCTCTCTCTCTCTCTCTCTCTCTCTCTCTCTCTCTCTCTCTCTCTCTCTCTCTCTCTCTCTCTCTCTCTCTCTCTCTCTCTCTCTCTCTCTTTCTCTCACGTTCTTTCCTTCTCTCTCTCTCCCTCACCTCCTTTCTCTTTCTTCTCATGTGTCTAAACAAGCCTGAAGGCTGCATACTCGATTTCTGCTGCCTTTTTGGAAACTAATAGCTCTTGATATGGTGGAGGGTGCCCAGACAGTCTTCCAGCTCTTGCCTGTTCATCAACAGCCTAATGGTGTGTGAAATGTGTTGAGAGGCGCTGTGGCGAGGTCTGTTCTCCAGCTACAGCCAGGACAGACCTCAGACCTCAGATCGTCTCAGATCTCTGCTCTCCCTCTCTTCCTTGTGTATCCTGATTCTCTGCTCCTACATTTGTGTGGTGTAGATGTGTGTGTGTTTGTGTGTTAGCATGTGTTTGGGGTTGCCCTAAGGGTTTGACACGACAAGCCCAGGTCTTACCGGGTGGAAATTAACTAAGTAAGGTATGGTAAGAATGTATACATAAAGTGGATTACATTCAAAGTTTTGTGGACATTTCCCATGACTAGAAAGTGTCTATGATTCTCCTCTAATAACCATATTCCCCAGATAGCTGGCTGCCTTCATTATGAGTTTCCTGTTAACAGAGCTTGATGCAGATGAGCTGCTGGAAGGAGATTGTCTTGTCTGGTATCTTTATGTAACAGCTCAGAGCCTCTGCCTGATTGGCCAAGAATGCATCATAACTAATCATTGTTTTTTTTCCAGTATCTGGCCAGACTTGTAGCTGTCAACTAAAATACTGCTATCAATAATTATTTTATTGAGCCTGCATTGCTCAGGGGTTATCTGAGAACGTACACACACACACACACACACACACACACACACACACACACACACACACACACACACACACACACACACACACACACACACACACTCTAGTGCACTTGTACGTTTCTACTTTAACAGGATTTGTGTTTGGACCAGCTAGCTACTGTATATTATAATTGAGTGGTAGTAGTACACTGAAGATATTCTGTGTGTGTATGTATGAGAATATGTTTTTGTGTGTGAGAGAGAAGGTGTTTGTGTGTTTGTGTGTGTGTGTGTGAGAGAGAAGAGGTGTTTGTGCGTGTGAGAGAGAGGAGGTGTGTGTGTGTGTGTGTGTGTGTGTGTGTGTGTGTGAGAGAGAGAGAGAGAGGTGTGTGAGACGGTGTTTGTATGTTTTGGGTGATGAATGAGGGGAAATGTAGAGTGGAGTTGCATGAAACCACTGTGCTATGCATATGGCGGAGTGCATTTGGAGGAGTATTGTGCATTGACTCTGTTGCCATTAATAATGCTGTGTTAAGGGAGTGAGCGAGAGGAAGGGAGAGACAGAATGACCAGAGAGAGAGAAGAGAGAGTTACATGGAGAGTGTGTTCATGTTTGCCCTCAAGTTAGTATGTGATGCATGTTTGCATCCTAAGTCAGCATCTGCCACTAGGGGGTACAGGCTGGCCTGGCTGTGTTTTTCAGCTAGACAACTAATAGTATGTATGTGTTTGTGTGTTTGTGTGTGTGTGTGTATGGGGGTGTTTGTGCGTGTATTGCAATGAGTGGGAGGGTATGATTGACAGTCTCATCTCTATGGAGCAGAATAATCCCAGTTGTGTCAGAGAGCTGTCAGAGGATGGGCCATTCTGGCTCCATAGACCACAGCTCTGGCCCATCCATCAGAGAGCGGAGAGGGAGGAGGAGGGAGGAGGAGGGGGGGGAGAGATTCCATCAGGTTCCTGCGATGTGTGAGCAGATGTGTATCCAAGTCTGTGTGTAGTCCTACTGGTCATTGCTGCTGTGTTTGTGTGTGAACACGTGGGTGCGTTGTGTTTGTGTGAATTAATGTGTTTTTATGTATATTTGCATCTGCACGACACATGGTCCATGTTCTGAATAATTTAGTGTTGTGATATAATGTGTGTGTGTTTGTGGCTTAGTCCCATGCTTGCTGGCCATTTGTGGTTCTGTGTGTCTTCAGTCTCATCCCCCTGGCTTGCTACTGGCTGGCTGGCCGGATGGCTGGCTGTCTGGCTGTCTGTCTGGCTGGCCGGCTGGCTGTGTGTGTGTGTGTGTGTGTGCGTGTGTGTGTGTTTGTGTGTGAGAGAGAGAGAAAGCCCCAGCTTGAGCTTTTTTCTATGCTAGACGTCTCCATGCGTTTCATGTTTTCCCTCTAACCCAGTACCCAGAGGACTCAGAGAGTAGTGTGTGTGTGTGTGTGTGTGTGTGTGTGTGTGTGTGTGTGTGGATGAAGTAGGACATCAGTGTTGGTGTGTGCATGCATATAGATGTACTGCATATAGTGTGTGAGGAGATAGAGGGAGATGAGATCTACAGGTGGGCAGACAGACAGGCAGTCAAGCAGGCAGGAAGGCAGACAGGCAGACAGACATGCAGATCATGTTATTACAGTCTCTGTATTGTATAAGCATAACAATGGATACAGTAAAGCAGCCCCATATTCCATCTCCATGACAGTCATTTCAGCTCCTTACGGCAGATGAATGAGAGTGTCTCTCTACGGGTGGCTTTTGTATTAAATTCAAGCAACAATTGAGGGCTCCATCACAACAGGAAACTGAGTGGAGCTGCTGCCATCCACGCTCAGAGTGGAACGTGCTTTTGTAAATCTTCAAATGACACTTTCAAACGGGAGCCCTTATTTCTTGAATGTTTCCAGTTCTGCTGGTACTCAGTCAGAAATGCCGGTCTTTAGTGCCCTATTTATAGTGTGTGTGTACTGTATGTCGTGCTTTGAATGTGGGTGTAGTTGGTGTGTAGTGTGTGAGGGAGTGTACAGAATTACTTTATCTGTGTGTGTGTGTGTTCAAAGAAAATAGCCTGTTAATTAAATGCTGTTGTTGGGGGGGGTGCTTCTGTCTGGTGGAGCAGCCTGTCATTAACAAAGCTGACTTACATGAGTATGGTTTGGCAATAGGGTGTGTGGGTGTGTGTGTGTGTGTGTGTGTGTGTGTGTGTGTGTGTGTGTGTGTGTGTAAAGGAGGAGTTGTTTGTCAGAACCCGCCCCACACACACTACATATTGACAGACAGACACACGCACATTGGCAGGATGAGAGATGGTCAACGAGAGAGAGAGACAGAGATTGATAATGTAATATTTAATGGGCCATAAAATGCTTTTAATCCCATCTCTAGGGGAAATAACTTGTAATTTGTAGAAAAGTGTATGTCTCCACTGTGGAAGAGAAAGGACCTGCTGTTCTGGCATGTAATTGTATTTGTGAGTGTTTTTTGATGTGTGTGTGTGTGTGTTTTGACATGGCATTTGTTTTCCATTAGTGTGAAGGAGCATGGAGTTAAGGCCTGTTCTGGCATCGTATTGGCTGTTACTATCTGAGTCCCCCTCGCTGAGCAGTAATCACACAGTGCCCAGGATGAATAGAAAACAAGCTCACTGCTGGCCCCCTGTGTGACTGTGTGTGTGTGTCTGTACAAATGCATGGAAATGACAAGGATTTATCTTGAGGTGCTGCTTGCTGTGTTAATCAGATTTCTGGATTAAGTGTGTATATGTTTTTGTTTTGTAGGGTTGTGTGTGTGTGTGAGAAAGACAGAGATATATTGGACGAGTACCTCTCTCTCTCTCTCTCTCTCTCTCTCTCTCTCTCTCTCTCTCTCTCTCTCTCTCTCTCTCTCTCTCTCTCTCTCTCTCTCTCTCTCTCTCTCTCACTCATCCTCTCTTAACCTTTTTCTCACTTCCACTTACTCACTCGTTGAAAAACGCAACTATAAAGACCCTATTTTGATCACAGGCTTTCTATAATTATAATAAAACCCAGAGCCCTCTGTTTTGACAGATCTTACACACAGGTTTGTTTTACTGTCCAAGGGAGGACCAATAATTCACTTCAAAATCATGTTATCCCTAACCCCTAACCTAACATTAAACCTTAATATAATTCCAACCGTAACACTAAACCACATTAAACCCACTAGAAATAGAACTTAAAGTTGTGTGGGGCCCAAGAAATGTCCCCACAAGGTCATCATATTGTGATTATTGAACCTTCTGGTTCCCACAAAGTTCAACAAGACCACACACACACACACACCGACTCAGTGGTGCAGCACACAGGGGTTAAATCTCGTCTGAATGTGGAATAAAAGATGAAAGAGTGAGATGTGCAGCAGTAGTATTTCAGACCATGTGTTTTTAATCATGGCTAATATGAGGCATCTGCTGTTTGGACAGTATGGACAGCCAAGAACAGACCTGCTGATCTCTGGCACATCTATCAGCTGGCACCAACACGCGTGTGTGTGTGTGTGTGTGTGTGTGTGCGTGCGTGCATGTTTCTCTTTGACCTCAGGCAAATACATAATTTTGTTCTTCTGCTCTGTGAAGCATCAGGGATGTAGACAGTCTGTCCGACAGTAAATCAATCAATAAGCCTTACAGCTGAACAGTCACTAAGACAACCACCTGTCCAGCCAGCCAGTTGTTAAGCTGACCAGCCAGCCATCCAGCACGCCATTCAGTCACAAAGCTGACCAGCCAGCCAGCCATTCAGTCACAAAGCCAACCAACCAGCCAGCCATTCAGTCACAAAGCCGACCAACCAACCAGCCAGCCAGTTGGCCATTCAGTCACAAAGCTGACCAGCCAACCAGTTGGCCATTCAGTCACGAAGCCTGCCATCCAGCCATCCAGCCATCCAGTTACCCAGCGCTCCAGGGATGGTACCCCTCCCCCTCCCTCCCCCTAGACAGGCTAAGACGCACTAATAGACAATCATCACAGCACCAGGAGTGCCTCTCCAATTAGAGGCAGCCTCATCCCTGGGGGTCAAGGACTCGGACAGGACGTGACGTCTGTGCAGCTCTGGGGACAAGCAGGAAGCATTCATCTATTTGCAAATCATTAGCCGCATAATTGAATATTTCTCTTTGTAAGACAGAGAGACAGAGCTCCATTCATTATAATTTCCATTCCTGTCAGCCTTGATTTTTACCTGGGTGGGTGTTTGTTTCTCTGTGTGAGTGTGTGTGTTTCTCTGTGTGTATGTGTGTGGGTTGGAGAGGAGATTGAAGGGGTGGGTGGGGGTGTGTGGGTGCCAATGTTCAATCAGCCAAATGAATGCTGGCTCAACAGACAAA
>NC_085027.1:2643221-2682622 GCF_963692335.1 Osmerus eperlanus
CTCCTTCCCTGCATCATCACTCCTGGAAAATACCACAATAGTTAACACATATCCAGTATGCGCTGTCCGTCCATGTGAGACACATCTTCTAATCGTCCACCATGACATCTCCATCCAACTATTCCTCCTGATCTCTGGGCCAGATGCTCTCCACGGGGGCATGGAAATATGTGAAGAAGAAGAATCCACTCTAGGAATCAATGCTTCACACACACACCAAAACATATTCATACACACAACCATATATATGAACACACTAAAAGACACACACACAGGCAAACACACGCACACACACACAGTCAAACACACGCACACATGCACATATTGACAAACATACTGACAAACACATACACGCACACGCAATGCTCATGAACTATAGTGCTTGATTTGTACCATAGATGATGAAATGTAGGTGTGTTAACTGAGGAAACATCCTCGTCTTGTCAGTGCTGTTGATTTTCGCTTGTTTGTAGTAGTTCAACAAGACACGTTTAACAGCCTACCTGGTGTCTCCTGTCTTGCTGCTGTTAGAAGATAACGTAAGATTTCATTACACAGCACTGTCCTGAGTCTTATCTCTGTGATGGATCTGGACCCAGACAGACACATCTCCATCCAACTATTCCTCCTGATCTCTGGGCCAGATGCTCTCCACGGGGCATGGAAATATGTGAAGAAGAAGAATCCACTCTAGGAATCAATGCTTTTCCCAGAGATCAAGGATAAACATTCCTCAAAGTCTGACTTGGGGTCAGTTTTGTGTCCAGCCCCCAGGTTCAGATCCAGTGTTGGAAGTGGAGATGGGCCTGGGTCTGTCCAGGGTTAAATCATAGGGCCAGAGAGGTGTGTCAGGGAGGGACAGCCTGTCTTCATCATACCAATGACATATGATGACTGTGTGGTTTTGAAAGTGTTCTGTTACTGTCGCTGCTGTCATATTTGAAGCAGACATGAATACAGGGCTTTATTTGTTAGCGGTTGACCTCATCTCCAGCAGCATCCTGTATGTGTAGCTGTGAGCTCTCTCTGTCTTGGGAGCTACATTCTTAGCTGGTGCCAGAGTGTCAGTTACGCACAGGAATCCATCTCCTCGCCTTTCCTCACCTCTCCTCCCTTCTCCTCTCCTATCCTCACCTCACCTCTCCTCCCTTCTCCTCTCCTCTCCTTTCCTCTCCACCTCACCTCTCTCCCTTCTCCTCTCCTCCCTCCTCTCCTCTCCCCCTCGCCCCATCCTCTCCTCTCTCCTTTCCTGTCCTCCTCACCTATCCTCTCTTCTCCTCTCCTTTCTTTCCTTACCTCTCCACTCTCCTCTCTTCCTTTCTCTCCATTGTTTTCTCCAACTAGCGGTAATTCTATCTGGAGGTTGTTAGGTTCACGTTGCGGTCAACCAAATCTCTCTTCCAAATGATACATTCCTCCTCTCTGTGAGTGAGCTGTGACCTTTTCATCAGGGTTAGCGTTGTTGATTTTCCATTAGTGGGGACATGGAAGTTTCCTCTTATTGACTGGCGATGATCCTGGAACCAAGGTGCACCTAACGCTCGTTCTTTCTAGATCAAAGAACCTTGCTCTCTCTTTCTAGATCCAAGGAGAATCTCTCTTTCTCTCTCTTTTGCGCTCTCCTTCTTCCTCTCTTTGTCTCTCTCTCTCTGTCTTTCGATTGCTTTCTGTCTCTCTCTGTATCTCTCTGTCTCTCTCTCTGTATCTCTCTCCTCTCTCTCTGCGCCAGGACGGGGGTGTGGTGTCCAGGGAGGAGGGCTCTGCCCTCTCTGTTGCCACTGGGCCTGGGTGGAGAAGGAAATGACAGAGGAGGGGAGGGAGGAAGGATGGGAGGATGGTGGAAGTCAAGGAAGAGGGAAGAAAGAGCAGACTGTTTACCTCAGATGACTAGAGAGCTCTGACAGAGCGGGGGCCAGTAGCGCTCCAGAAGATAAGAGACCGGTCCTGAGAGCCATGAAATCATTCCTTTCATGGCGAAGTCAGTGGAAGTGAAAGAAGGGGATAAAAGAGCGGTTTCAAATGCAAATTAACTGAGTGAAAACTTACTGGATCAATCTTCATGAAAGTCTAATAGGTTGCCGTGGCAGCGTAGAGGCTTCTATGTCAATATTAGCTGATACCAAAGATGAGGGACTGGAGCTTTGAAATACTGAAGTGAGATAAGCTAATGTGGGAGGACTCTACTGAAGTCTCCCTCTCTTTCCCACAGCTCACACACAACACACACACTCAATACACACACGCACACACACACACACACACACACCAAAACATATTCATACACACAACCATATATATGAACACACTAAAAGACACACACACAGGCAAACACACGCACACACACACAGTCAAACACACGCACACATGCACATATTGACAAACATACTGACAAACACATACACGCACACGCAATGCTCATGAACTATAGTGCTTGATTTGTACCATAGATGATGAAATGTAGGTGTGTTAACTGAGGAAACATCCTCGTCTTGTCAGTGCTGTTGATTTTCGCTTGTTTGTAGTAGTTCAACAAGACACGTTTAACAGCCTACCTGGTGTCTCCTGTCTTGCTGCTGTTAGAAGATAACGTAAGATTTCATTACACAGCACTGTCCTGAGTCTTATCTCTGTGATGGATCTGGACCAGACAGACACTGTAATCCCACAGGTTGGTTTAGTGAAACTGGGAGGATCATGTGGCCTGTTTGGTTTCGTTGCTGTTCTGCTGCTGTACTGAGCGGCGCTCTCAGGGGGAGCTGGGAGCTGGGAGCTGGGAGATGGGAGCTGGGAGATGGGAGCTGGGAGCTGGGAGCTGGGAGCTGGGAGCTGGGAGATGGGAGCTGGGAGATGGGAGCTGGGAGATGGGAGCTGGGAGATGGGAGCTGGGAGATGGGAGATGGGAGCTGGGAGATGGGAGCTGGGAGCTGGGAGATGGGAGCTGGGAGATGGGAGCTGGGAGCTGGGAGCTGGGAGCTGGGAGATGGGAGATGGAGCTGGGAGCTGGGAGATGGGAGATGGGAGCTGGGAGATGGGAGCTGGGAGATGGGAGATGGGAGCTGGGAGCTGGGAGATGGGAGCTGGGAGATGGGAGATGGGAGATGGGAGATGGGAGCTGGGAGCTGGGAGCTGGGAGATGGGAGATGGGAGCTGGGAGCTGGGAGATGGGAGCTGGGAGCTGGGAGATGGGAGATGGGAGCCAGGCTCAGGTTGTCCTCGCTGGGCAGGAGATGTTCCATGGTGACGTTACTGGAGTGTGTTTGATGTCTTTACTCTGCTGGAAGACCTTTGTTGTCCACATTCAACCCAATCTGACAGCAATCACAGATTCAGACAGCAGATAATCACAAATAGACTCTGACATAACCTGACCCGCTAGGAGTTGTGCTAGTTATTGTTGTCAGGGAGCCAGGCTCAGGTTGTCCTCGCTGGGCAGGAGATGTTCCATGGTGACGTTACTGGAGTGTGTTTGATGTCTTTACTCTGCTGGAAGACCTTTGTTGTCCACATTCAACCCAATCTGACAGCAATCACAGATTCAGACAGCAGATAATCACAAATAGACTCTGACATAACCTGACCCGCTAGGAGTTGTGCTAGTTATTGTTGTCAGAGGTTTGTGTGTGTGTGTTTTTGATGAAACTGGACTCCAGCTTTGTGTTGTGGGAAACATGCAACCCAGCACCAGTTTTTACATTTCTGGATTAATCGCAATGTCATTGCCCCGGCAAGTTGAGACCTGCATCTGTGTGTGTGTGTGTTAATGATCATGTGTACTATGTGGGAAGTATGATTGTTAGTGTGTGTGTGCATACTTCCGTGGGTTAGCCTTCTACATGTGTCAGCAGGTTGGTGAAAGGTTGATGAGGACTAACAGAGCTGAGAGTGTTACTGTAGGAGAGGAGGCATTCTGCAGCCTTGTGAAGCAGCCCTGTAAAGCAGCTCAATACTGGCAGTAAACCTGGTGGATGCTATTATCTCTTGTCTAGAAGGAAATTACTGCAGTTCTTTCTAGGAAACATCTGTGTTCAGACACTGGCCCGTAGCACAGCAGGTGTAGTCTAACGTGCTGTGCTGCATTGCCTACACTGAACTCACACACACACACATGCATATGCATTCCCATGCACCTGTAAAGACACACATGCACATACACACACACAGATGCACATGCTCGCACCCATTTGCACAGACACACACACACTCACCCGGTTACACACCTTGTGCGTGACGCGTGAACAGGACACACGTGGAACCATACATGTCAGTGGAACGTGTGTCATACGTGGAACCATACATGTCAGTGGAACGTGTGTCATACGTGGAACCATACATGTCAGTGGAACGTGTGTCATACGTGGAACCATACATGTCAGTGGAACGTGTGTCATACGTGGAACATGTGAAGAACAAAGTAAAGCCCATATCAAAGGAAAGCTGATATCAAAGGAATTTGGATGACCACACCTGGAGAAGTTCTTTTATACTGCCGGCTCCTCTCTCTCCCTCCTTTATCTCTCTCTTATCCTCTCTCGCTCTTTCTCTCTACTTCTCCCTGTTTTATTTGTCTCTCTCTCTTCCTTTCATTCCTTCCCTCCGTGAGAGTCATCCTGCCTGCTTCTCTATAGGCTTGTGTAGTGCTGTGTCGTCCTACCAGGCCACCCCGAGAGCCTCAGTCGTGATGCAATAGCGGTGTAATCTAGGTTACTGTCTGCTTGACAGTACTGGTATTTACCTGACATTTACATCAAAATGACAGGAGAATTATAGAGCTGTATATTGTACTCTTTTCCCTGTAACCCCTTCCCTCCTCCTCCGCTCCTCGTCCTTCCTTCCCCTCCTCCTCCTCCTTTTTCTTTCCCACAGGTACTGTGCTTTTTCTTCTATTGCTTTTTCTAAGTTCTAATGCTATTTCTTTATTTCTTTCCCTCTAGCCTCCCTCCCTCTCTCTCCTTCTCTTTCTGTCCTCTCTCTCTCTCTCTCTCTCTCTCTCTCTCTCTCACACACACACTCTCCTTCTCTTCTGTCTTTCTCTCCCTCTTCTTCTCGCTCCCTCTCTCACACTCCCTTTTTCTCTCTACCTCTCTCCCTCCCTCCCTCTCTCTCTCTCTCTCTCTCTCTCTCTCTCTCTCTCTCTCTCTCTCTCTCTCTCTCTCTCTCTCTCTCTCACACACTCTCCTTCTCTTCTGTCTTTCTCTCCCTCTTCCTCTCGCTCCCTCTCTCACACTCCCTTTTTCTCTCTACCCTCTCTCCTCTCTCTCTTTCTCTCTCTCTCTCTCTCTCTCTCTCTCTCTCTCTCTCTCTCTCTCACACACACTCTCCTTCTCTTCTGTCTTTCTCTCCCTCTTCTTCTCGCTCCCTCTCTTACACTCCCTTTTTCTCTCTACCTCTCTCCCTCCTCTCTCTCTCTCTCTCTCTCTCTCTCTCTCTCTCTCTCTCTCTCTCTCTCTCTCTCTCTCTCTCTCTCTCTCTCTCTCTCTCTCTCTCTCTCTCTCCTCTCCTGGTCTCGTACCTGCTATGATTTATACAGGTTGACAGGAATGTGAGGAACATTGGCTCCACTTCCACAGTGCTCTTTAGTGTCGGAGCCCATTCCTGTCAAAAACACTGACTGCCTGGGCGGCACAAACACACACACACACAAACCAAGAAAATGACATTGCATCCCATCCCATTTCATATAATAGCTGTGGCTGTGAATGTGAAAATTGGTCTGTATGCTAGGCACTAAGAGGAGTGTTCTGTATGTACGGCCTGAGACAGGCTCTGCTGCATCCCAGGCAGGGATGATCACTTCGTATTAATGAGGATGTATTCTTGGCTGCTCCCTCAATGTCTCAGTGGAGGGTCAGATGGCTGAGCGGTTAGGGAATCCGGCTACCAATCAGACGGCTGCTGGTTCGATTCTCGGCTGTGCCAAAATTACGTTGTGTCCTTGGGCAAGGCACTTCACCCTACTTGCCTCGGGAAATGTCCCTGTACTTACTGTAAGTCACTCTGGATAAGAGCGTCTGCTAAATGACTAAATGTAAATGTACTACCTGGAGCTGGTCTACTGTATGTCCCATGTAAGGCTGTCACATTGCGCTGGTCTACTGTATGTACAGTAACATGTAACAGTGTTATGCACAGTGTCACATTGAGCCGGTCTACTGTGTGTACAGTAACATACAGTATCCCGAGAAACACTGGCAGCATGACACAGTGTGTAAACTAGTAGTTTGTGGAGAGCGTAACTATGGAGCATCCAACCTACCATTACTTTAGTCTGTGATTTAACTCATTATGGGATGTGTGTGTGTGACGGAGAGCGGGAGGAAGAGAGAGAAAGAGAGAGAGAGAGACAGTTGCTATAGATAGGACATGTTGTCAACTAGAATATCCTTCTGAGGCAGTGAGGAGGATCTGTCCTACGGTAAGTCCTGCAATATTGCCTTGTCTTCTTAAGTGTGTATGACGGGAGTGTGTATTAGAGTTAGGGATCAAGTGTGTGCAAAGAGACGGAGAGAGAGAGACGGAGAGAGAGAGACGGAGAGAGAGAGACGGAGAGAGAGAGACGGAGAGAGAGAGACGGAGAGAGAGACGGAGAGAGAGAGGGAGGAGAGGGAGGAGAGGGAGGAGAGGGAGGAGAGGGAGGGAGCATCGTCTGGTTCTGGACATTCTCAAGTTAACTTCATAAAGTACCTTCAAGTTTTGAGCTATGGACGATCATGTGATGCTATCCAGCAGACATCCGTCAGAGTCCTGGAACTGTTCTCTCTCTATTCAGCTTTAAAACATGAGGACACGCGTCGAAAGAGTTTTGCTGTGTGGAAAGTCCTACATTGTTGAGACAGAGTTGTGCTCTGGTGGTGAACTCCCGAGGTCCGTCTGGTCGCTGGTCGCTGTGTGGATGGAGACAGCCCATCTGAGACAGACCAGGAAGGTTGTAAAAACATAATTACAGGGATTAAGATCAGCTCTGCTAATGGGACGTCTTTATGATATGGATCGCTGCTGTGGAACATTATAGGTTTCCTCATGGCGGTGCTCGGAAATCCTTTTCTGCTTTCCACAAAGTGTTTCGTGCTATCCTGCATGTTGTTAAATTCCTTATTTTTTTTTACCTGAACCCAATCTCTCTCTCCCTCCCTTCTGTCCAAACTATTTATCTGACAGAAACTCAGTGCTGTTGTTCTACACGGCACTCAGCATTTAAGAAATCGATGTTCTGAAGTGCTTGCGTAAAATAAGATTTCACGGACATATCAAATTAAGATTTGCTCGTCCCTGCTGTCCTTGCCTGTTAGTTGCAGAGTATCTACATGGACATTGTGTTTCCTTGAAGAAGTTATCGAAACCTCTTCGACCTCACATTCTGTCCTTGCTGAGATAAACCTTGAGCCGGTCTCCCTTCTGTCCTGTCTATTGGCAGGGGAGAGTCCAAGGTCTGCCTTGGCCCCAGCCCTCAGCCCCCAGCCCTCAGCCCCCAGCCCCCAGCCCCCAGCCCCAGCCAAGGCTACCAGAGGCTGTGGGCGAGCAGGTCTAAGGTGTGAACTCTGACTCAGTTGTAAGTTACGGCCCTGGGCATGAGGAGTGCAGCGTGGCGTACGGCCCTGGGCATGAGGAGTGCAGCGTGGCGTGGAAACACAGACACCCCGCAACCACAAAGGTCCAGGGAGGAGGCCGGGTGACTCTCTCAAAAGCGGTTTCTCCCTCAATCTCACAGCCAGAAATACACTCCTTTCATCTGTGTTTAGTGCGGGGAAGGGTATAGGCATGTGTGTACATGCCTATTTTTGTGGGCCCGCTAAGCACAGACACATTTTTATGCTCCAGAAATACACCCCCCGCCCCCCCTCCCTGTATGTCTGGGCTGGACGAGGGCTCTGTCTCGAGCCTGCCTCCTGTTCAGGTCCACGCCACAGAGAGTCCTCTGTCTGCAGTCGTTACAATGATAAACATACAGAAAACAACTGAAAGGTTACACAGTACAGCTGTAGATGGAAGCATTGCTCAAAGTCCCAGGAGGACATTTCTCAATGCCTGTAAAGGTTAAATCAACAGTTTCGAGGTCAGAGCCTAGGTAGAGGTCAGAGGTCAAACATTGTGCAGTGATGACTGTCCAGAACCAAGGGGCCCATCTCCCGCTGAGAGACGCAGTTACATAAGATTAACACATACATCTGCACACAGGAAGCACATCAGTCAACTTTAATTTGATTGCCCCGGCTTATATGGCACGCAACACACAACAGGCCTGTCTGGAGTTAGACGTAAGATGGTATATTAGTAATATACTTATTTCTAGTCGGCGGCATTGCTCCAATTTTGCATCACCTGGCTCTGGTGAGAGTCTAGACGTTCGATTCACGCTGGTATGTGTGTGTCTCAGTGTTGTGTTGTGTGTGTGTGTGGGGTGAGGACAACAATAAGGCTGGGATTTGTCATTTTGTAATTTCTATGCGTGTGTGTGTGCATGCATGCGTGTGTGTGTGTGTGTGCGTCAGTCAGGATATAAACGGCTCTCCTCCAGATGAATAATAATAATGTGGATGACGGTTTTCTTCACCTTTCTGTTGATTTATGGATGATCCGCCCTCACACTCTAATAAAACCCTCCACACACATACATGCACAGACACACACACACACACACACACAGACACGCACACGCACACACAGGAATGACAAATGTCTGCTTAATTGTTGTATTCTGGAAAGTGGCTGGAGTGATTTATTAAGATGTTGAAAACTTGAAGGACAGTTCTTTCCCCATTCTTCTCTCTGACGCAGCCTGTCATTTCCACATTCTGATTAGCCTGATTTACCGTCTGCCTGACAGACATGCAGGTACCTCAGCACCATGACATCTGGAGAAGGTTTCTAAGGGTGTGTGTGTCCTTTCTTTCTTTAATTATGGATTTTATTGGGGTGCACACACACACTCATGAGGTACATGTGTATGTGCGCAGCATTCAAAGAGTAAAGGTGTTTTATAGGTTGCAGGCAGTGCTCTTTAAAGTCAGATGGTTCTCTGGAGCCCTTATCTGCCTGCTTCGCACACACACACACACACACACACACACACCCTCTCACACACACAGACACACACACACACACACACACTCTCACACCGTCAGCAGAGAGATCTGTCTCCCAGCGTCCCGTGATGGCTGTGTTCTGATCCCCTCCGGCGGTACAAATGTCAACGTTGCGCAACAGCGGGCGGAGTCTGTGCTCTCTGAGTCTGTGCTCTCTGCGTCTGTGCTCTCTGCGTCTGTGCTCTCTGAGTTTGTGCTCTCTGCGTCTGTGCTCTCTGAGTTTGTGCTCTCTGCCTGACAGTGGAGAAGATCTGCTCCATGAACTGGTCCGTACACAACCCCTCTCAAAGCACCCTGCTCTGAGACCTCCTCTGGAGAGCTGCACCAACACTGCTGGAGGTTTAACTCTGATCCTGGATCAGAAATGCCCTTGTCCCTCTAATGGTGGATGGGAGCGTTGGCAGCAGGCAGATCTGACCCCAGGTCTGTGGTTGGGGCGGGTCTGGTGAATGCAGCTGGTTCCTGTGGCACCCTGGGGGTCTGTGTTGTTCTTCATAATGGACTCTTGTTCCAGCTGATAAATCTCATCAGATTAGCCGCAGGCTCACCCCGTGTCAGAAGGCTGTGTAATTTAGGTCATTACACACAGAGACGCAGGCCTCACTAAGGATTAAATTAGATTAAACGATCAGGGCAGGGAGAAGCACACAAGGGTCCTTAAACTCCCAAGTGTCTCAGAAGAAATGAGGTTGTGGATGAAGGACTGGATCTCAAGCAGAAGGCTGATGGTTAGATGCAGGTCAACCCAGACGCATTCCTGAAGGATTAATGACCAGGTTTCCTCTGAAGAGTTCAGGTCTGTAACAGGACTGAGTGTGTGTGTGTTTCTGTGTGTGTGTGTGGCGGGTGTGTGTTTGTCTGTGTGCATGTTTATACCGGGAGTCAGGTGGCTGAGCGGTTAAGGACTCGGGCTAGTAATCAGAAGGTTGCTGGTTCAATCCCCGGCTGCCAAATGGTGTTGTGTCCTTGGGCAAGGCACTTCACCCTACTTGCCTCGGGGGAATGTCCCTGTACTTACTGTAAGTCGCTCTGGATAAGAGCGTCTGCTAAATGTAAATGTAAAATGTAAATGTTTATGTGTGTGTGTAGAGTATTGAACCAGGCTGATGTTTTCATTCAGTGATGTTGTGTCGTGCCAGGAGACACAGCCTGTGTCTCCAGGGTTGGATGTGGGGAGCGTACAGCCAGGGCTGTCAGGCCTATGTGTGTTCCATTATGGATGTCTAATCTGTGGAAGCAGCACTATTACAGGTTTAAAGATCAACCAAGCTGTCAGGCTGCATAGATTCTGCCAGATGAATGGGGAACAGCAGAATTTCCATCTCCAACATATGACAGGCCAGCCAGCTAACCAACCGTTTAATACTGCACTTCACATTAGACTTGCAAATAAGATACATACTTGTGGTAGAGTGTGTGTGTGTGTGTGCGCGTCTGTGTGTGTTTGTGTATGTCTGATGTGTGTGTGGTGTGTATGTGTGTAATACCCTCTCCTCTCATCGGACTTGCAAATGGAAGACTGTCACTGCACATTGCGAGCGAGTAGGTGAACTTATTAAAATGGAAGAGAGCTTTACGGCAAAGTTATCAGTTCCCTTGTCGGTGCTGCTCTCTTGTGTGAGCAGGCGTCTGTCAGAGAAGGCTACTTGTTTATCTGTTGTTCAGTCACGCTTTAGTTGCATGTTTCAAGCATGTACGAAGGATTATGAGTGAGTGCATGAGGTGGAAAGGTTTTTACAAACATTTGTTTCTTTTCCTCGTGTTTCACACTTAAAAAAAAAAATCTTCCCCCAACACCAATTCCATTCACCGTAGCGCTGGCAGAATCTCCCCTCAGGTCTATGAAAAGGGTTGCAAACTTTCCTCACCTCTGTGATGCCTAATTCAATAAGGCTTCAATCAAGGCCTAGCAGCATCAGAGGACACTGGGACAGTGATTACACAGCAGCAGTCCCAGACTGGTGCCCTGCATGTGGACTGTGATTGGAGTCAACGCTGGCAGCTGCCTGGATATGGGAAAATGCATGTGTGTGTCTCTCTGTGTGTGTGTGTGTGTGTGCGTCTCTCTCTCTTTGTCTGTCTGTGTGTGTGAAAGGCCTGTGATTGCTGAAAGCATTTCAAAAACTGCTGGCAGACAGAACAGATCTAGAACATTCTTTGAATTTTTTTAATCACATGGATGGAACAGCGTTCACCCTCTTCTTCACCCCTCCATCCCTCAACCTCTCCTCCTATAAATCCCTCCCCTTCTTTTCTCCTATCCTCCTCTACCAACCTTTCTTTTCCAGCTCTCCGCTCCTCCTCTGCCTTCTTCCTCTCCCCTCCCTCTCTTCTCTCCCCTCTCTTCTCTCCTCCTCTCCCCTCCCTCCACTCTCACACTCTCCCCTGCTCTTTTTCCTCACTTTCACAATTTTGCTGTCATGTGTGGAATGTTAGGAAGGCTGACAGGTTGCATCACCCCAGAGAGAGAGAGAGAGAGAGAGACACAGAGAGACACACAGAGAGAGACACAGAGAGAGACACAGAGAGAGAGACAGAGAGAGAGACAGAGAGAGAGACAGAGACAGAGACAGAGACAGAGACACAGAGAGAGACAGAGAGAGAGACAGAGAGAGAGACAGAGAGAGACAGAGAGAGAGACAGAGAGAGAGACAGAGAGAGAGACAGAGAGAGAGACAGAGAGAGAGACAGAGAGAGAGACAGAGAGAGAGACAGAGAGAGAGACAGAGAGAGAGACAGAGAGAGAGACAGAGAGAGAGACAGAGAGAGAGACAGAGAGAGAGACAGAGAGACAGAGAGACAGAGAGAGAGACAGAGAGAGAGACAGAGAGAGAGACAGAGAGAGAGACAGAGAGAGAGACAGAGAGAGACAGAGACAGAGACAGAGACAGAGAGAGAGACAGAGAGAGAGACAGAGAGAGAGACAGAGAGAGAGACAGAGAGAGAGACAGAGAGAGAGACAGAGAGAGAGACAGAGAGAGAGACAGAGAGAGAGACAGAGAGAGAGACAGAGAGAGAGACAGAGAGAGAGAAAAGGAAGCAGAGAGGGATGGAGGGAGGGAGGGATGAAGATCTTTCACCACTTGTAGAGTCAGATGCTCCTCAAGGGGCTCTCTCTCTCTCTCTGTCTGTCTCTCTCTTTCTCTGTTTCTTCTTTTTTAGGTTGACCCTCTTAGACAGGGATAGGTGAATGCTAGGATACGTCAACCCTCTGGGTGTTTGAGAACAAAAGCCTCCATCTTTAGTCCAACATCCAAACGGATTCTAATTGGAGAAATGAAATTCTCCATAGCAGATGTGTTGACTAACACATTAGAAATGATGTTTGCTAAAAACTTCATGCTGTCAGACAAAGAATGTCAAAGGATGTCTACAGTGTGTGTGTGTGTGTGTGTGTCAGCAGCAAGGAGACCTGCATGTCCAGCATATTTATTAGTAAATGTCATGTAGATGCAAGTTTAGCGAAATAAGAGTGTAGAATCTGAGTAGGCAAATGGAATTGTGGGTAAGCTGCAGACTGCTCGACAGCAGACAGGAAAAATAATTGTGAGTGTGAGTGTGTGTGTGAGTGCGTGCATGCGGAACTGATTGTAAGGCTGCACAGCCACTCTCTTCTCTTTAGATTCTCCGTAGCACACCCCAGGGTCCCTCACTCTAAACCCATTAGACTGTCCCCTCCCTCTCCCTCCATCTATCTCTACCTTTCCCTCTCTCTCTCTCTCTGTCTCTCTCTCTCTCTCTGTCCCACTCTCTCTCCATATATATAAATACATATTTTCTCCCTCTTTCTTCAGTTCAATGTGCGCGTGTCAGAACCACTCTTAGACCCCCTACTATGTTTCTCCACCATAACAAAAGTCCTAATTGAAAAAGAAGACAGGTGTGGGAGACAGGTCTATGAGGCAGGTGTGTGAGACAGGTGTGTGAGACAGGTGTGTGAGACAGGTGTGTGTGAGACAGGTGTGTGAGACAGGTCTATGAGGCAGGTGTGTGAGACAGGTGTGTGAGACAGGTGTGTGAGACAGGTCTGTGAGACAGGTGTGTGAGACAGGTGTGTGAGACAGGTGTGGGAGACAGGTCTATGAGGCAGGTGTGTGAGACAGGTGTGTGAGACAGGTGTGTGAGACAGGTCTGTGAGACAGGTCTGTGAGACAGGTGTGTGAGACAGGTGTGTGAGACAGGTCTGTGAGACAGGTCGGTGAGCCAGGTGTGTGAGACAGGTGTGTGAGCCAGGTGTGTGAGACAGGTCTGTGAGACAGGTCTGTGAGACAGGTCGGTGAGCCAGGTGTGTGAGACAGGTCTGTGAGACAGGTCGGTGAGCCAGGTCTGTGAGACAGGTCTGTGAGACAGGTCTGTGAGCCAGGTCTGTGAGCCAGGTCTGTGAGACAGGTCTGTGAGACAGGTCTGTGAGACAGGTCCTGGGGTGTGTCTGTCAGTGTGGCTGTAGACGGTCCCTCTGTTCAGACACACATCCTTCACTCACCTCTCACTCTCAAAGGTGTTCCTGACAGAACTTTCAACACCGTTTCCGAACACAAAGTAGCGTTTCCAGAGACAAAATTGGTTTCATCATCTGCTGCATTTGATTCATTTTCATCAGTCCTGTATTTCTGTGCCTGGGCTCTCCAGTGCTGAGCTGGGTGTATAGCTTCAGGCCCGGGCTGGGGCTGTCTCGCTTCTGCCGATGCAACACTTAATGAGACGGTTTCCCCTGTTTTTTTGAACACAGCTCTTTAGAGATTTCATCATTTAATCACAGAGAGAATGATATGAAAGAAATGGAAAGCTGAAGCTTTTTATATTCCTTCATTTCCAACTCTCGCTCCCTGGCTCACTGTGCGTGTCTGTTACAGGCTGGGGATGATCATCTCAGATAGGGGGTTCTACTTACGGTACCATAGACTGGCTGGAAGAAGACCTAGGGTGGAGAGACAGATATGTGATGTGGGCCCAGGAGAGAGAGAGGTAGGTATCTGGTGATGAAGCAGGAGAGAGAGAGCGGTATCTGGTATTTTAAGTCTGTGGTTTCTGGTTGTTCTCAGGTGTTGGCCCAAGGGCATGTCAGTGTCCATAGTGAGCTTCCCCCTGCGTGTGTGTGTGTGTTTGTTTGAGGACAGTATGTACTGTATGAAAGAAAAAAATGTTATTCTTTTGCAACCCGAATCCCACCTGTTTTTCTGTACAGACAGGAAGACGGAGGCCCTCATTGGTTGAGCTCCTCCCACTTCCTGGTTGGGCCTCTCCCTTTTCCTGCAGGCAGAGTTGTGTGATAGGCCAGTCAGACCAGTGTTATTGTAGCTCACATCAGCTTGTTGAGAGAATCATGAAATGGCTTGTCATCGTGTCTAGTATGTTGCTAATGTACAGTTTCAGCACTGCTCGTTGCACGTAGTACTTACAAGATGAATACCTCAACTGAGCTTAGTCTGGAGACACTGATAGATCTACTGATTCCTCCCTCTCTCCCCTCTCTTTCTCTCTCTCTCCCCCCCTCTCTCTCTCTCTCTCCCTCCCACCTCTCTCTTTCCCCCTCTCTCTCTCCCCCTCTCTCTTTCCCTCTCTTTGTCTGTCTCTCTTTGTCTCTCTTTTCCCCCCTTCTCGCTGTGTATCTCTGTCACTCTATCTCTTTGCTTATTCACTGTGTGTGCGTGTGTGTGTGTGTGTAGTGTTCTCCCTGAAGAGTGTCCTCCCAGTATGTGTGTATTGTGTTCAAGGTTGAGTTATTGCTTTGTTGACTGATGGATTGATTGGAGCAGATGGACTACTCACAGTCCAGCCCTGCTTTAGGGAGTCAAGTGGCTGAGCGGTTAGAGAATCGGGCTAGTAATCTGAAGGTTGCCAGTTCGATTTCCGGCTGTGTCAAATGATGTTGTGTCTTTGGGAAAGGCACTTCACCCTACTTGCCTCGGGGGGAATGTCCCTGTACTTACTGTAAGTCGCTCTGGATAAGAGCGTCTGCTAAATTACTAAATGTAAAATGTAAATGTGCTTTAGGAGCTGCCCCTCTTCAGAACTCTTATGTTTCACAGGCACTCACAGCATTAGCTGTAAAAAACATTTCATAGTAATATCTAGTAATGTCCTTGTGCTTTTTGTGCCTGACAGATTGCTTTGTTGTGGTGCTGCCTGACTGGAGCACAAAGACCTGGAGGTAAAGTCTTGTGGAAAAACAAGGACGTCTCCCTCATAGCAAGACTTGAAATAACACACCTAATACTGAGGCTAGCAAGGTGTGTGTGAATGTGTGTATGTTTGAGTGTGTGTGTGAGTTAGTGAGTGTGTGAGTGTGTGAATGTGTGTGTATGTGTGTGTACATGTGTGAGTGAGTGAGTGTGTACGTGTGAGCGTGTGTTTGCCTTGTGTGTGTGTGTGTGTTTCACGTGTCTGTGAGTGTGTGTGTGTGTTTGTGTGTTTCACGTGTCTGTGAGTGTGTGTGTGTGTGTGTGTTTCACGTGTCTGTGAGTGTGTGCATATGCATAATTATTCATATCTTATTCAGCACCTGGGTGCTTCTGGTTCAATGTCATGTCTCCCTTGATTTTGATGTTCTAAGTGGGACATTTTCATTTGGAAGTTCATACCCAATTTGAATCCATGATAGACTTTAATTAAAATGAAACTGACCCATGGTGTCACCCTTACAGCATACTGCAGAATTGGCTTTCTCTGCACTGGAAAGGCTCATTACTATAAAATGATGACATAGTTCAAGAAAACAGACAGGCATGACACACACACAGACAGACACTGTAAATAGGCAGGCAGGCAGACAGACAGAGAGAGAGAGGGGCAAGCAGACAGACAGACAGACAGACAGACAGACAAAGACAGGCAGGCAGAATGCATCAGTGTTTGTGCTGACAGACTCAGCTTGTGTCTGGGGAGGTACAGATAGTGGACATACTGCAGAGATCATGTGTCCTGTACGAGCTGACTCAGTCAGGACTCCTCTGCCCTGGCCTGGGAAGCAGACTAGAGGACAGGCTCTGTGTGTGTGTTTGTTGAAAGACTAGAGGACAGGGTGTGTGTGTGTTTGTTGAAAAATTAGAGGACAGGGGGGTTGAGTGTGTGTGTGTGTGTGTGTTTTATCAGCAGATTGTTGTGCTTCTCTTCATGTCCAGTCAGTTCCTGGTTCCCCAGCTGGTTCAGCAGCTGCTCCTAGACCCCAGACTGCTGGCATCACATACTATTATTACAAACTATTATTCAGTACTATTATTACATAATATTATTCAGTACTATTATTACATAATATTATTCAGTACTATTATTACATAATATTATTCAGTACTATTATTACATAATATTATTCACTACTATTATTACAAACTATTATTCAGTACTATTATTACATAATATTATTCAGTACTATTATTACATAATATTATTCAGTACTATTATTACAAACTATTATTCAGTACTATTATTACATAATATTATTCCATACTACTCATGGATGGGAGTAGTATATATAAGACCTGTTTCTGCTGCTCAGGAAATGGCCAGCTCACGTTAAGAGACTGGTCTCCACCCTGCTAACATGCTAGGTGATACACACCTAGCATTCTGTATGTGTGTGTCAGTGTGTGTGTGTGCGGGTGTGTGTGTCAGAGAATGTGCGGGCGTGTGTCAGTGTGTGTGTCAGAGTGTGTGTGTGTGTGTCAGTGTTTGTGTTTCCTGCTGTTACAGTCCCACTGAGCCCATTACTAACCAACGGGACCTACTGTCTCTCTCTCTCTTTTTCTCTCTCTCTCTCCCTCTATATATCTCTCTCCCTCTATATCGCTCTCTCCTCCCATCTCTCTTTCTCTCCATTGTATTCTCCCTCCCTCTCTCTCTCACTCTTTGTCCCCCTCTCTCTCGCTGTGATGGTAGAGATGTCACCAGCACATCCTGTCATGGTAGAGATGTCACCAGCACATCCTGTCATGGTAGAGATGTCACCAGCACATCCCGTCATGGTAGAGATGTCACCAGCACATCCTGTCATGGTAGAGATGTCACCAGCACATCCATCCTGTCATGGTAGAGATGTCACCAGCACATCCATCCTGTCATGGTAGAGATGTCACCAGCACATCCATCCTGTCATGGTAGAGATGTCACCAGCACATCCTGTCATGGTAGAGATGTCACCGGTACATCCATCCTGTCATGGTAGAGATGTCACCGGTACATCCTGTCATGGTAGAGATGTCACCAGTACATCCATCCTGTCATGGTAGAGATGTCACCAGTACATCCATCCTGTCATGGTAGAGATGTCGCCAGCACATCCTGTCATGGTAGAGATGTCACCAGCACATCCTGTCATGGTAGAGATGTCACCTGTGAGACATGGTTATTGTTATAAGATCTTGGCTTCAAAGCTTCACTCACTTACACTCACACACACACACGCATGCACACACACACACACGCGCATGCACACACACACACACACATCCCTGACGCAGATGTCTGACAGCTAGCTCGCAGTGCGTGCCAGAGTACTGGTGAGACATGAAAACCATTTTCAACAGTTAGCAAGCAGAGAAGCAACTTATGTTTTTAATAATGCATGACTGCCAGACTTCAGTGAGCCCTGCTTCTGTTTTCGCCTTTGTGTGTGTGTGTACGTGTGGCTGTGATTGTGTGTGTGTGAACGTGATGGAATGTGTGTGTCTACTCCCTCTTTGATTGCTCGAAAAATATAATAAAAAAAGTCATTTCTGACCACAGGAATTTGCATGGTTCAGCAGTGGTAAACACATTGCAGCACGCTGGGACCACACTTGTTTCATCTATCACTAACGTTCGTCTGCCATGTTCACAGGTTCTGCTACTCTGATGTCACCTGTGGCCCTACGGACATCCCAGACTGGAAACCAGGATTCTGGACCGCTGGAAAGTCATCACCGCTGACGACATCACCGCTGATGTCAGTTTTCTTTTGTTGATTAAACCCAACCTGGTGACCACAACCTTCCTATCTGTGTTCTGTCTCTGACTAGCTGCCTTGGTCCTACTGATGACATGAGATACCATGTTGCTGGGTAATACACACACTCACACCAAATACACACACACACACACTCCAGACACACCCACACACACACACACACACACAGCCACACACACACACACACACACACAGCCACACACACCCACATTAGGATGCTAACAGTGAATGTTTCACATGATTCTAATGTGCAGAGATGGTACTCTCTGTGGAATGTTTATCAATGTTTGTGAACATGATTATTAAACAGCTGTGACCTACACACTCAGACACACACACACACACACACACATACAGACACACACACTCACACACGGACGCGCACACACAAGCCCAAGGCAGAGCAGCATCTGTGCTGGAAAGGGAGTGTTGGTGTGCGTGAGCAGGGTTCTGATGAGGGCTTCTAGATAATGAGAGTCAGAAGACTGCAGGGTCAAAGGGGAGAGAAAGAGAGAGAGGGAGGAAGGAGGGAGGGAGAGAAGAAGGACGAGGGAGGGGGAGAGGGGGAGGAGGGGAGGGGGAAGTGGGTTGTAGGATGGATGGAGGGTAGCTGAGAGATTGTCAGTAACAGTAATAGGGATCAAAATTAAACAGTTCACTGCCTCACAGCAGCAACTCCACTACAGCGGTCCACTCTCACAGCCTACAGTATCACAGACTCCATCATGCCCAGTAAAGACTGGTGTTTGTACCGTGCCCTGGAAAGAGAACTGTGAAATAAAACCTAACGATCTCCTCAAAGGTGCTTTACGCTATTCCTAGATTATGTAAGGTTTTATGTAACCACATCTAACTACTGAGGTGTTTTGTTGTTATGCTGGGCTGCCCCCTCCTGGGCTGCCCCCTCCTGGGCTGCCCCCTCCTGGGCTGCCCCCTCCTGGGCTGCCCCCTCCTGGGCTGCCCCCTCCTGGGCTGCCCCCTCCTGGGCTGCGCCCCCCCAGGTTGCCCCCCGGGCTCTCGGTATTAACAAGCTGGTTTTGTGACTCCTCTCCCAGGTGCCTTCCACTGAAGTGAACCTAAAACACCCAATCTACAGGAAGACACATCTACTGTGGCGTAGGACACACCCACTTTGGGGGAGGACACACCCACTTTGGGGGAGGACACACCCACTTTGGAGGAAGACACACCCACTTTGTAGGAAGACACCCACTTTGGAGGAGGACACACCTACTTTGGAGGAGGACACAAGCTGTGAAGGACACCTGCAACGCTCTGAGAGACGGCAGTCTGAGGAGAGAAGGAGAGCAGTGGGAGGAGCCAGTGGGAGGAGCCAGTGGGAGGAGCCAGTGGGAGGAGCCAGGTTATCTCTGAGGACTGTGAGACATGAAGATGTTTGTGCTGCTTCTGACTGTGCCGCTGCTGGGGCCCCTCGTCTTGGCAGGTGAGACACCCAGAGCAGGTGGCAGGACAGTTGACCTCAGAATGACCTGAACCCTGACCCCCCCCCCCCCCCCCCCCCCCCACCCTCCCCGACCTCACAGGAGGGACGTATGATAGCAGATAGTGGAGCAGTGCTAGCGGTGATGACAGCTTGTAAAACTGTTACAGAGTTGTGCTGGTAATGGAGTTTCCGTGCTTCACGTGTTAGTGAAGGTGAAGCAGGGAGAAGCAGGTGTTCTGGTCGTGAGCAGACGAAACACTCGGAAGGTTCCGGTCCAGCTGCAGGTCCCAGACTGGGCCGAGGGTCTTCCGACTTCATGGCTCAGAAGTCTGGATGTGGGTATGGTCCAGAGTGGGTCGGTTCTGGGCCCCTTGAGTCAGGCGTCAATGAGGCTGGCCTCAAATACCCCCTCAGAGATACACACACACACTCTCTCACACATACTCTCACACACACACTCTCATACACACACACTCTCACACACACACTCTCACACACACTCACACACACTCACTCACACACACACACACACACTCACACACACACACACACACACTCACACACACTCACACACTTCCACACGTTCCGCCACGTTGGTGGAAAGTGAGAGTGATTTTCCTGCTTCCCCTGCCAATGGGCATGCGGCCAACCTGAGTCCATCCCTTATCCCAACAACCGTCAGATGTCTGTGTGGGTGTGACGGAGAGAGAGAGCCTGTGTGTGTGTATGTGTGTGAGAGAGAGCCTGTGAGGTTGTTGTGTGTGTGTGTGTGTGTGAGGTTGTTGTGTGTAGGACCTTAAAGTCGTGGCCAGTGTCCCAGTGGCACAGATTCACATATTTAAAAAAATATATACAAAACTCCCTCTTCCAGAGCAGTTTTATTGTAATTGCAAACAGAAGTTTAACAGAGCAGTGAGTTGCTTTTTATAATCATAAACATGAAGGCTTTGCATCTGCTGCCAGACCAGCTTTTAATCATCCTACAGTGTCCTGACGGACCAGGTCTGCAAAACACTCGCGTGTGTTTGAGTGTACAGTAGATAAAGCAGCATAAAGCCATGTCGGAGAACGGTTGCCGTCTATCTGTGGTGAGGTAAGCCAGTCACAACATCACTAGCTCTACTGACAGAAACACTGGCCTCAGATCAGTCAACACTCCCATACAAGTTCATGTTTCTGGAGGTCGGTCTGCTGTGGCTGCCTGTGTCTTTGTGCAAACTCCAGCCCTCCAGAACCCACCGTGGTCAGCAGAAGTCTGCTGTTGTAAGAAAGTGTTGAGGTATCAGTTTGTGTTCCTGTCTCCCTCTCCCAGTTCTCTAAAGAGGAGTTGTGTTTGCATGGAGGGTTCTCTCCGTGAAGGAAGTGTTGACCTGCATGTCTGGGTTGTGTGTGTCAGAGAGGTAGGGTCGTTCAGAGTTCTCTGAGAACACAGAGAGAAGCAGGCGGTGGTTCCACTCACTGCCAGGAACCCCCTGTGCTGCCTCGGTGAAAGTGAGGAGATGTGCTGTGGAGTTTAAATGGGTTTGTGCTGTGTGTGTCTGTGTGTTTGTGCGTGTGCGTGTGTGTGTCTGAGTGTACTAGCCCCCGCAGTGCTATATCTGCAGACCATCAGCTGTTTGCTTGTGGTCCGAGTTTTCCAGAAAAGAAGAAGTGGTCAGACTAGTGACCTCTCCTAGCCCTCTATCTCTACCTTACACTGCCTGACCCCAGGCAGAGCCAATCACAGCCTGGCTCTTGGAACAGAGAAGCCAGATTGGGCCAATCAATCATTCCCTATCATCCCAGGGGAGATGTAGACTGCCATAACAACTCTGGCCAATCAATGACAGTGACTGATCTGTTAACCAGATGGAGGTACCAGAGTCTGTATGTCCTGCAGCTCCTCAGTAATAGAAGGCCAACCGAGGAAGAATTAATACACTGACTCTAGCTGGTCTAGAGCAGCGATTCCCCAACCGTGGGCCGCGTCCCACTAGTGGTCCGTGAGGGTAATGCAGGTGGGCCGCCAAACGAAAACATTTTAAATTAATAAATAATCATAATATTTATATATATTGGTAAATAATTCTACAAATTATTGAACATTTTTAAATGACATTTTGTCGCATTAACTTGCATACGCAGTACTTCTGCACATTCCATGAACTATGTCTACTACTTCCAGTAGCACAATAACACATTATTGGTGTGGCTGTAGTAAAAGTTTCGAAAGGTTTAATTTTAATTTTGAAAAATTTATTTTTTTAATAGAAGTTTCAAAAGGTTTAAAAATTTAACAAAAAGTTTCGAAAGATACATTTTTTTCTTCTACAACATTTTTGAAAAAAGTTTAGAAAGTATTAGTGTATGCATTTTATATTATCGTCCCCGGGACACCGTTAATTTCGAGCCCTGTGTGTGTGGCTGTGTGTGACGGTGTGTGTGACGGTGTGTGTGACGGTGTGTGTGACGGTGTGTTGTGGTCGTCTCTCCCCGGGACACCGTTAATTTCGAGCCCTGTGTGTGTGGCTGTGTGTGACGGTGTGTGTGACGGTGTGTGTGACGGTGTGTGTGACGGTGTGTTGTGGTCGTCTCTCCCCGGGACACCGTTAATTTCGAGCCCTGTGTGTGACTGTGTGTGTGTGGCTGTGTGTGTGTGACTGTGTGTGTGTGGCTGTGTGTGTGTGACTGTGTGTGTGTGTGTGTGACTGTGTGTGTGTGGCTGTGTGTGTGTGGCTGTGTGTGTGTGACTGTGTGTGTGACTGTGTGTGTGTGACTGTGTGTGTGTGACTGTGTGTGTGGCTGTGTGTGTGTGACTGTGTGTGTGTGGCTGTGTGTGTGTGGCTGTGTGTGTGTGACTGTGTGTGTGTGGCTGTGTGTGTGTGGCTGTGTGTGTGTGGCTGTGTGTGTGTGACTGTGTGTGTGTGACTGTGTGTGTGTGACTGTGTGTGTGTGGCTGTGTGGCTGTGTGTGTGTGGCTGTGTGTGTGTGACTGTGTGGCTGTGTGTGTGTGGCTGTGTGTGTGTGACTGTGTGTGTGTGACTGTGTGTGTGTGGCTGTGTGTGTGTGACTGTGTGTGTGTGGCTGTGTGTGTGTGGCTGTGTGTGACGCTGTGTGTGTGTGACTGTGACTGTGTGTGTGTGTGTGTGTGGCTGTGTGTGTGTGGCTGTGTGTGTGTGACTGTGTGTGTGTGGCTGTGTGTGTGTGGCTGTGTGTGTGTGACTGTGTGTGTGTGGCTGTGTGTGTGTGGCTGTGTGTGACGCTGTGTGTGTGTGACTGTGACTGTGTGTGTGTGTGTGTGTGGCTGTGTGTGTGTGGCTGTGTGTGTGTGGCTGTGTGTGTGGCTGTGTGTGTGTGACTGTGTGTGTGTGGCTGTGTGTGTGTGGCTGTGTGTGTGTGGCTGTGTGTGTGTGACTGTGTGTGTGACTGTGTGTGTGTGACTGTGTGTGTGTGACTGTGTGTGTGTGGCTGTGTGTGTGTGACTGTGTGTGTGTGGCTGTGTGTGTGTGGCTGTGTGTGACGCTGTGTCGTGGTCGTCTCTCCCAGCGTGTCCAGATAAGGAGCCCGGCTTGCAGCCATGGACACCCGGGCACAACCAGGACCACCGCGTTACCATCGGTTACGGCAGGAAGGTCCTCCTGACATCATCAGCCACTGTGCACTCCATAGAGATACTCAACGGAGGTAATCTATCTTTCGGATCTGTTAGCTACCCGTCCATCTAGCCATCCATTTATCCAACCCCCATCCATCTCTCCATCCACCTCTCCCACCCCCCATTTCATCCACCCATCCATCCTAAATTGCGTGCCATGGTGCTGCATGTGTCTCACACGCTTTTAAATCCAAGCAGCCATGCCAAGCCTCAGGCCAGCCTCATATAACAGATATGTCAGATAGAGTTCCAGATGCAGATTTAGAGATGTGTGTGGGTTTCTGTGTGTGTTTCTCTGTGTGTGTGTGTGTGTGTGTGTGTGTGTGTGTGTGTGTGTGAAGCCCCTGACCAGGGTTATAAATGGTGTGTTTGATGTGAGGCGGATCCCTGCCAGGATAGTAGACACCATCACTAAAGATCCACCTCACCTCTCCTCCCCCCTCCTCACCCCCCACCTCCTCACCTCTCCTCCCCCCTCCTCACCCCCCCTCCTCACCCCCCACCTCCTCACCTCTCCTCCCCCCTCCTCAACCCCCACCTCCTCACCTCTCCTCCCCCCTCCTCACCCCCCACCTCCTCACCTATCCTCCCCCCTCCTCTCCTCCCCCCTCCTCATCCTCCACCTCCTCACCTCTCCTCCCACCTCCTCACCTCTCCTCTCCTCACCTCTCCTCCCACCTCCTCACCTCTCCTCCCCCCACCTCCTCACCTCTCCTCCCACCTCCTCAACTCTCCTCTCCTCCCACCTCTTCACCTCTCCTCCCACCTCCTCTCCTCCCCCCATCCCACCCCCCACCTCCTCACCTCTCCTCCCCCCACCTCCTCACCTATCCTCCCACCTCCTCTCCCTCCTAACTTTCCCTACCTTCCCTCTCCTTGCCTCATTTGCTCACTCCCCCCAAAAACCTCCTTTCCTCCCTCCGTCACTCTCCACCCCCCAACCCTCCCCCGTCCATAACCTACCCTCCCTCCTCTGTAGGTAAGCTGGTGATTGCTGACTCCAAGAGACCAATCCTGCTGCGCACCAAACACATCTTGATTGGTAACCGTGGAGAGCTGCACATAGGAAGTCCTGATTGCCCATACAACGGCAACCTCACCATCTCGTTATTCGGAAGGTACATCGAGAAGTGCTTTGTAAAGTGATGCAGTGAGGTCATTCACCATACAGTACTTACCTACCCACCACGGGCACATTTAACAAATCCCCTTGTGTTCCCTGCAGTCGTAACCTGCCAGCAGGATCAGCAGTTAGTGTAGCCTGGTTTATTCCCAAACCAGCCCCCTAACCGCTCAGCCATCTGACCCCACATATAGTGCTAACCTGCGCCTCCTCCTCAGGTCCGATGACATTGACACGGAGCACAGCTACTTCGGCCGTAAGTACCTGGGCGTGGGGACGGGAGGAACCCTGGAGATCCACGGGCAGAAGAAGCTCTCCTGGACCTTCCTCAACCAGACCCTCTGCCCTGGAGACACCAACCACACCACCTACCAGTTCCAGAGGGGATGGGGGAACCGAGGCATCATCCTCCACGTCATCGACCCCAACTCTGGGGAGGTGGTGCTCCAGGACCGGTAGGATGGAGGGGGGGATGAGGGGGGGCATACAGGGTAGTGGAGACGGGGAGGGAGGTCTAGGGTAGGGTGGAGGGGGGACATGCAGGGTAGGGTGGAGGGGGAGCGTGCAGGGTAGGGTGGAGGGGGAGCGTGCAGGGTAGGGTGGAGGGGGGACATGCAGGGTAGGGTGGAGGGGGAGCGTGCAGGGTAGGGTGGAGGAGGAGCGTGCAGGGTAGGGTGGAGGGGGAGCGTGCAGGGTAGGGTGGAGGGGGAGCGTGCAGGGTAGGGTGGAGGGGGAGCGTGCAGGGTAGGGTGGAGGAGGAGCGTGCAGGGTAGGGTGGAGGGGGAGCGTGCAGGGTAGGGTGGAGGGGGAGCGTGCAGGGTAGGGTGGAGGGGGAGCGTGCAGGGTAGGGTGGAGGGGGAGCGTGCAGGGTAGGGTGGAGGGGGAGCGTGCAGGGTAGGGTGGAGGGGGAGCGTGCAGGGTAGGGTGGAGGAGGAGCGTGCAGGGTAGGGTGGAGGAGGAGCGTGCAGGGTAGGGTGGAGGGGGAGCGTGCAGGGTAGGGTGGAGGGGGAGCGTGCAGGGTAGGGTGGAGGGGGAGCGTGCAGGGTAGGGTGGAGGGGGAGCGTGCAGGGTAGGGTGGAGGGGGAGCGTGCAGGGTAGGGTGGAGGGGGAGCGTGCAGGGCTGATCTGCAGGATTTGGTTCTGACTGTGTCTCGTTGGATTCCCTGGAGATGGTAGCGTGGTGGGGGTGGTGGGGGTGTGACTGACAGGAGGTTGCTCCCTCTTCCAGATTTACAAGGACCGTCCCAGAGTTCAACACTTCCCTAGTTGAATAATGATCATCATAAAAGAGGTTTAATTGCCGGTTAAGAAAATATTTTAGATGATGGCGGATGCAAAGCGCAAACAGCAATCAAAAACACAGTTAAAAGCAGTTCAGCCAAATAAACATTCCAAGCTTCAGAGCAGGGCAATTTTCCAATATCTTATTGACTAATGTGTTTACTATTTGTTTGGTAAGCACTTCCTCACATAATCAATCCTGCCGGCCAGACTGTCTCTTAATCTTGGCTTTGGCACTCATTAACTATTTTATGTAAGCAGCTCTTTACACAGAGCTCTGTTGTATAGTACTGTCCTGTCCTGCGTCAAACAGTAGACATTCCATTCTGTCTCTCGCTTCTCACACGTTACCTCTCCTTCTGTTCTGCCATTCCCTCTACCATATCTCTGCCCCCTACTCCTCTCATCCCTCCCATCCCTCATCCCTCTCTCCTCCCCCAGGTTTGACACGTACCGCAGTAAGGATGAGAGTCGGCGCTTGGTCCAGTGTGTGGAGGGTGTGGAGTCGGGGAAGATCCTGGCCCTGGTGGTGAACGATGAGGGCTCCAACAACCTGGAGGACACGGCCAAGAAGACCCTGAGCAGGCTGGGCAGCCAGCAGCTCCACCGGCTGGGCTTCCGGTACGCTGACCCCTGACCCTTGACCCCTGACTCCAAGCCTGACCCTATGCCCAAACTCAACCATACTAATACTACTTCCACAGCTGGGCTTCCAACATGTTCCTCTCCAACCTCCCCTACCCTACCCACACTTCTCGTCATTATGACCAACACTCACACCCCCATCCCTCCCCACCCCATCCTGATCCTCTCGGAGCCCCCCCCCCTCACCCCGCTGGGTCAGGGGCTAGAGGCTAGGGGCTAGAGGCTGGGTCAGGGGCTAGAGGCTAGGGGCTAGAGGCTGGGTCAGGGGCTAGAGGCTGGGTCACGGTTCACCCTTCCGTGTCACAACAGAAGTTAAGGAGTTTTAAGTAGGCCAAGCTTTCACGCTTGTAGGGGCTCTTATTGTGATGTGTCAAATCTGGAGTCTCCCAGGCAGTATAAAGCCCTGTGAACAGACTGGCTGACTGCTCCCATCCTGCCCCCCTCCCTCCACTCTGCCCCGGGCCAAGGCCAGAGAGAGGCTCTGCCTGCCAGGGGTGCAATCCTGTCCCCTAATCCTCCACACTGTTTCTACTAGAGAACAGCACAACAGGGGGGGAGGAGAGGGGAAGAGAGGAGAGGGGAAGAGAGGCAATGAGAGGGGAAGAGAGGAGAGGATAAGAGATCGCAAAGTAGTGTAGAGTAACATTACATGTTGACGATAAAGTGGTGACAGATACACACTTCTCTCTCTCTCTCTCTCTCACCCTCTCTCTCCCTCTCTCTCTCCGCTGGTCTCATCTTGCAGTTGAAACTCTCCATAATGACTTGAGCAGCGTGGAGTTTAGAGGCAGCTAATCCTGTTCTGTGTGTTGAAGAGGTTCTGTATCTCTGGCAGCAGACAGTGCTGCTGGGGGAACAGCAGGGCAGGGCAGGAAACCCTGCCAGCGAACTGGGTGTTACAGTATCTGTGTGTGTGTGTGTGTGCATGTTCGAGTGTGTGCATGTGTGCATGTTTGAGCGTGTGTGTGCATGTTCAAGTGTGTGTGTGTGTGCATGTTAGAGTGTGTGTGTGTGTGCATGTTCAAGTGTGTGTGTGTGTGCATGTTAGAGTGTGTGTGTGCATGTTAGAGTGTGTGTGTGTGTGTGTGTGTGTGCATTTTTGCATGTGTGATGCAGCCCAGGCTCTGATGTGGCGAGGCGAGCTAAAGGCTCAGGGTTCCAGCTGCAGGGCAGAGCTGTGTCCGCTCCCTCCTCCCCAGCCCCTGGAGGCAGAGAGGAGGGGTGAGTCCCCAGCCCCTGGAGGCAGAGAGGAGGGGTGAGTCCCCAGCCCCTGGAGGCAGAGAGGAGGGGTGAGTCCCCAGCCCCTGGAGGCAGAGAGGAGGGGTGAGTCCCCAGCCCCTGGAGGCAGAGAGGAGGGGTGAGTCCCCAGCCCCTGGAGGCAGAGAGGAGGGGTGAGTCCCCAGCCCCTGGAGGCAGAGAGGAGGGGTGAGTCCCCAGCCCCTGGAGGCAGAGAGGAGGGGTGAGTCCCCAGCCCCTGGAGGCAGAGAGGAGGGGTGAGTCCCCAGCCCCTGGAGGCAGAGAGGAGGGGTGAGTCCCCAGCCCCTGGAGGCAGAGAGGCAGGGTGACTCCCCAGCCCCTGGAGGCAGAGAGGAGGGGTGAGTCCCCAGCCCCTGGAGGCAGAGAGGAGGGGTGAGTCCCCAGCCCCTGGAGGCAGAGAGGAGGGGTGAGTCCCCAGCCCCTGGAGGCAGAGAGGAGGGGTGAGTCCCCAGCCCCTGGAGGCAGAGAGGAGGGGTGAGTCCCCAGCCCCTGGAGGCAGAGAGGCAGGGTGACTCCCCAGCCCCTGGAGGCAGAGAGGAGGGGTGAGTCCCCAGCCCCTGGAGGCAGAGAGGAGGGGTGAGTCCCCAGCCCCTGGAGGCAGAGAGTCAGGGTGAGTCCCCAGCCCCTAGAGGCAGAGAGGAGGGGTGAGTCCCCAGCCCCTGGAGGCAGAGAGGCAGGGTGACTCCCCAGCCCCTAGAGGCAGAGAGGAGGGGTGAGTCCCCAGCCCCTGGAGGCAGAGAGGATGGGTGAGTCCCCAGCCTCTGGAGGCAGAGAGGCAGGGTGACTCCCCAGCCCCTAGAGGCAGAGAAGAGGGGTGAGTCCCCAGCCCGCAGAGAGACAGGGAGCTGTCCACATCTCTCACACACCACACACCACATCTCACACACACCACACATCTCACACACACACCACACATCTCACACACACACCACACATCTCACACACACACCACACATCTCACACACACACCACACATCTCACAACTCACGGAGGGAGGGTGAGATGGAGGGGGAAGGGGGGTGTTGAGGGGAGGGGAGGATAACTAGTAACTAATGTCTCTAGTCGCCTCTTGTCCTTACTGGTGGCCGGCTGCAGACTCATTGGAGCTGGATGGTGTTATTTGCGGTGTGCCAGGGAGCATTTTAATAGGCAAGAATTTTTTTAACAGGAAGATTCTGCAATCCATCCAGATGAAAGTAATTTACATATGTTTACCAAAGCTGTGGTGGTGATGAGGGGATGAGCGGAGGGGGGATACATACTTTCTCTCTCCCTTCCCTTCCTCTGTTTCCTTCCCTCCTTTTCTCTCTCTTGCTGTGTATGTTTCTTTCCATCTGTCTCTCTCTTTCCCTCTCCCTCATCCCTCCCCCCTCCCCCCTCTCATCCCTCCCCCCTCTCATCCCTCCCGCCTCCCCCATCTCATCCCTCCCCCCTCTGGGATCCAGAGGCAGCAGATATGTGATGGTGTGCTGGATGGGACTTGTGTCCCTGGCTGTCCATCTCAGTGTCGTCCACATAGACAATCTCCTTAACCAGCTCTTCTCTGTCATGATGTCACCGCGAGAATGTCACACGGTTTCTCTTGAGACCTGATGAAGCACACACACTCACAAACACAGACACACACACACAAATTCATACACACACACACACACACACACACACTATCTCTCTGGCTTCCCTGACGTTTGTGTCAGAGTGTCCTCCCAGCAGTGAGGCATGATGGGATAGAAACTGTGATTACCCAGCTTCCCCTCTGGGTGTTCAGACAGCCCTTCACTCCTTATGTCAACACCATTACCAGTCCTGTGTTAATGTGTGTGTGTGTGTGAGTCTCATGGAGACGTAGGTCCCTTTTTTCAGTCCATCCATTTTTCACCCATTTCTTCCTTTCACTTTCCCATGGCTTCGGTTCACCCATTCCCTCCATCTTTTTCAATCCCTCCATTTCACTGTCTGTCATGGACCTCCCGCTTTCCTCTCTCTCTCTCTTTTGGTCTCTCTCATCTCTTCTCCCTCCTCTCTTTCTCAGCTTCACTCCATCCTACTTTCCTGACTCGCCCAACACTGGTTCTTTCTCCTCCATTTTCAACCTATCCATCTCTCTCTCTCTCTCTCTCTCTCTCTCTCTCTCTCTCTCTCTCTCTCTCTCTCTCTCTCTCTCTCTCTCTCTCTCTCTCTCTCTGTCCCTGTATGTCTCTCTCTCTCTCACTCTCTCTCTGTTTCTCTCTCCTAATGTAATCTCTCTTGCTCGTTTGTTTCCTGTCACTGCCTTCCCTTCTCTGACCTCTCCCCCCCCCTCTCCCCTCTCTCCTCTCCCCCCCTCTCTCCTCCCCCCCCCTCTCCCCTCTCTCCTCTCCCCCCCCTCCCCTCTCCCCCCCTCCCCTCTCCCCCCCCCCTCTCCCCTCTCTCCTCTCCCCCCCCCTCCCCTCCCCTCCCCTCCCCTCTCTCCTCTCCCCCCCCTCCCCTCTCCCCCCCCTCTCCCTCTCTCCTCTCCCCTCCCCTCTCTCTCCTCAGCCATGTGTGGAGTTTCATAGTGGTGAAAGGTGACCCGTCCTCTGCTGTGGAGGACCATGCCATCTATCAAGGTAGGTACACCTCTCCTCTCATCTCTCTTATTTTCTCCTTTTCTCCTCTCCTCTAATCTCCTCTCTTCTGACCGTGCGTGTGTGTGCGTGTGTGTGTGACTCCAGGGACCAAGGCATCCTCAGAGGCCCGGAGCTCTCACATCTTCCAATCAGGATACGGAGAACACTTCACCATCACCACCACCAGCCAATGGGTGCAAGGTAACTGACATCAGTATTTAAACATGGTTACAAGCAGGTTAGCGGCATCAGATTAGCACTCTAAATGCGCACACACACACACACACACACACACACACACACAGAAACACTCCCACCTTTCCTGTGGGCAGCAGAGAGGATATAATAGACTTCAATTACTTTGCTACAAACATCTTCTGACAGTCTGAATGAGAAAAGAGTCAGGCCTTCATGTACATCAGAGACTGGTGTAAGCAGCCTGACTGCTGGGGTATTAAGGTGTGGATAATAGTGGCATGATTTTCAAGGTCTCGTTGATGAGATTGAGTGTGTGTGTGTGTGTCCCAGAGGCGGAGTGGACTGAGTGGTTTGACAGAGATGATGAGAGAGGATCTGGAGACTGGGAGAAGCTAACAGACCTGCAGAAAGCTCATCCTGACCTGCTCTGCAGTAGCCCACTGGACATGCAGGTAATACACACACACACACAAACACACACAGACTCACACACAGGCACACACTCACACTGAGGCACACAAACACATACACACAACCATGCACACAAATATACACACAAACGTGCACTCACACACACACACATACCCCCCCCCCCCCCTCTCTCTTTTTTCTCTCTCGGTTCTTGCCACGACTAGAAGAAGGATGTTCCACAGGAAACTGCTAGTTTGATCTATTTTCATATTTATGGTGTGTAATTAGGGCCATTCATGGCTCTGCTGGACACATCAGCACTCTGGCAACACACACTGTCTAAGCTGCAGCTGTGAAGCTCATACAGGGGAAACCACACACACACACAAACTGGAACAGCATTAAAAGCTCTCGATATTGCCTTTGACGTTGCTGTTAAATTCGCAAGCACCTTGTTGAACCTCTTTGAAGGTTCAGGTTGATGTTGATCTTAAGTACTTCAGACAAGTGAAGTAAAATACAACATGAATAACATGTCAAACAATTAATCTTCCCTCCCTCCTTCCTTCCTTCCCTCCCTCTCCTCCTCTCTCCTGCCCTCCCTTCCTTCCTCTCTCCTCCTCTCTCCTGCCCTCCTTTCATCTCTCCTTCCCTCCCTCTCTCCTCTCTCCTGCCGTCCTTTCCTCTCTCCTTCCCCTACTCTCTCCTCCTCTCTCCTGCCCTCCTTTCCTCTCTCTTTCCCTCCCTCTCTCCTCCTCTCTCCTGCCCTCTCTTTCCTTTTCCCCCCTCATTTCTCCCCCCTTCATTCTTCTTCTCTCTCCCTCCATCTCAAATGTTCTCCCTCTCTCACTCCGTCCCACCTTCCCCCTCCCTCTCCTCTCTCCTTCTCTCCTCTTTTCTCCTCTCTCCTCTCTTCTCCTCCTCCCTCCTTCTCTCCTCTCTCCCATCTCTCCCTCCTTCTCTCTTCCCTCCTTCTCTCCTCTCTCTCCTCTTTTCTCCTCTCTTCTCCTCTCTCCTCCTCCCTCCTTCTCTCCTCTCTCCCCATCTCTCCCTCCTTCTCTCTTCCCTCCTTCTCTCCTCTCTCCCCATCTCTCCCTCCTTCTCTCTTCCCTCCTTCTCTCCTCTCTCTCCTCTCTCTCCTCCTCTCCTCTCTCCCTGTCTGTCCCCTCCTCAGGCAGAGACCCATGATGGGGTCCCTGCTAACCAGACGGGGAGGTGTTCCAAAGGAACGACAAAGACTCTGGCTTCGTCTGCCTCAACAAGGACCAGGCTCACGGCCTCTGTCGCAACTACAGGGTCCGCTTTCTCTGCGGCAAACTTGGTGCGTGTGTGTTTTTTTCTGTATGCTCGAGTTTGTGTGTTTGCCTGAGCTCTAGAATGTTTGTGTGTTTGCCTGAGCTCTAGAATGTTTGTGTGTTTGCCTGAGCTCTAGAATGTTTGTGTGTGTGTGGGGGTGAACCACGTATGTCTGGAATGTTAGCTGCTATTGTCATGGAGCAGAGAAGCATGGCAACACTGAGGCTGAACATGCAAAGCTTCAATTAGGAGGGTTCTGAGAGGGCAGGAGGGAGAACAGAACTGGAAACTTGGGAGTCTCTCTCTGTTTGGGCTTGCCTGTATGTGTGTGAGAGTATGTGTGTGTGCTTGGGCTTGCATTTGTGTTTTTGAGTGTGCATCTTTGTGAGTGTGTGCGTGAGTGTGTGTGTGTGCCTGGGCATGTCTGCAGGTTAAGATTATGGGTATTACATTTCTCTATCTACAACAACATGTTCTCCTATCACACACACACACACACACCGAGGATTCAGGGTGATGGCCTGATAATGAGCTGAATGTTCTCGTAAAGAATGTATATGAACTCTACTGTGTCAGTACTTGTGTGTGTGCAGAGATAACCAGCATCAGTAGAGTCACGTTAGAGTCCGCCAAGCCAGACGTGCATGTCATTACAACCTCAAAGTTATGTCATGGATTCGAATGGCTTCAGACATCACTAGTCAAACCAAGAGTCTACAGCCCATGATCTGAAGATGCCTGATCGTCTGACATGTCTGCTAGTGAGATCACAGGGGAAACTAGTGTTATACGCTCCAAACATTCTTTTAGGGCTGAGCACATTGTTCTTGCATGAACGCACACACACACACATGCCTCCCCCACTCCCCCCACACACACCCTGGTTGTGGAATTGCTGTTGCTGTAGAAGCTGTGTGATTAAGGTGGTTGGAGAATCGTGCGCAGAGGGATCAGAGCACGCAGACACGCTCATCTATCTCTTTCATTCTCCCTCTCTCTTTTATTTTCTTTCTATTTCAATCTTTCATTTTCTCACTCTCTCTCTGTCTCTCTCCTTTATTTTCTCTCTCTCTCTCTTTCTCTCACGAACACAGCTGTCATTAATCAGTGCCAACAGTGATTCATGAGGTGAAAGGCTAACAAAATCAGTTCCGATGAAGCAGCCATGGCATCGCCCGATGTTCCACACCTAGCCTGCCTGTCTGTCTGCCTGTCTGCCTGTCTGTCTGCCTGCCTGCCTGCCTGCCTGCCTGCCTGTCTGCCTGTCTGTCTCTCTGTCTGCCTGTCTGTCTGTCTGTCTGCCTGTCTGTCTGTCTGCCTGTCATGGCTATGGTTGTGTATCTTACCGTGTGTGTTCCCTCCCGTCTCCCGCGCAGTGCGTCCCCACGCCTCCCTCTCCATCGACACGCGTTCCAACGGCACGGTGCTGCAGCTAGCTGAGCGAGCCGAAGGCTGGCTGCCAGGAGACAGGGTGGTGGTGGCCAGCACAGACTACTCCATGAACCAGGCTGAAGAGTTCACCCTGCTGCCCTGCCCTTCATGCTCGCCCACGCAGGTCAAAGTTCAAGGTGAGTCACGTTTTTGCCCCTTTTTGTCTGTTACCATGGTGACCGGCTTGGTTTCGTGTCACAAGCCATCCCACCGAAATGCCAGTCCGGTCGGAGCTGGCTGGGAGACAATGTTGCCTTGACAACAAGGTCAGAAGTGTTTGTGCGTGTGTTTGCGTGCATGTGTTTGTGTGTGTGCTTGGTCCAGGCAGGAACAGTAGTTAAAGCATGATGATCCATAGAAGGGAATACAGCTGTCATACTGAGCTACGGACGCAGGGAGGAATGTGTGATGGAGGATGGATGTGTGATGGAGGATGGATGGGGTGAGAGAAGGAGAGGAGTGAAGATGGAAAACAAGCCTGGGAACTATAGTTGTCCTTGGCCACATCTCTGTTTTTCTCTGACCTGCTAAAAGCAAAAGTAACGCTGTCCTTAAGTCTGGAATGACCCTCAGAGAGAGCGAAAGAGAGAGAAAGGGGGAGAGAAGGGGGAGAGAGAGAGAGAGAGAGAGAGGGAGAGAGGGAGAGAGGGAGGGAGGGAGAGAGGGAGGGAGAGAGGGAGGGAGAGAGAGATACAATCTGTGTGTGTATGTGGTTAAGTATCTGTACTTCCCCACCAAGTGAACAAATTGCGTACTGTGTAAAATGGATTATAAATAGTATTGATAGTTTCACTTCCCTGCTTTTATTTCTCCTGCCATATCTATTTGTAGAGTAGAGGCACAATTGAACTCAGTTCTTGGTTTGGAAGAAGGCGAATAGTAGGCTCCAGAGGCCTTCAGAAGCCTGGGAATATATTGATGGACTGCCCCATGGGTCGAGAGCCTAACTGGGATATAACATGACTCCCCGCACGCCCCAGCAGCTAACGTTACTTACCTCAGGGGATCCTCCTGCAGGAGGGTTAGTTGGCTGAACAGACTCCAGGTGGGAGGAAGGAGAGGTGGAGGAGGGGGGAGGAGAGGTAGAGGAATAAGGAGGAGAGGAGGGGTGAGGTTCTTCCTGAGTTTGAGAAGTGAACAAATGGGTTTGATTCTGAGGTTGGTTAATCACAGCACACACACGCACGTGCACACACACACACACACACACACACACATACAAACACAGTCACGCACATTCAGACACCTGTGCTGTCGTAATGAAAGAGCAAGTCTGTGTGAGTGAAAACGACGTGTGCAACCACAGGATGGCTGTCATCCCCCTCCCTCCCTCACTCCCTCACTCCCTCACTCCCTCCCTCCATCCCTCACTCCCTCACTCCCTCACTCCCTCACTCCCTCACTCCCTCCCTCCATCCCTCACTCCCTCACTCCCTCACTCACTCCTTCACTCCCTCACTCCCTCACTCACTCTCTCACTCCCTCACTCCCTCACTCCCTCCATCCCTCCATCCCTCCATCCCTCACTCCCTCACTCCCTCACTCCCTCCATCCCTCCATCCCTCCATCCCTCCATCCCTCCATCCCTCACTCCCTCCATCCCTCACTCCCTCACTCCCTCACTCCCTCACTCCCTCCATCCCTCCATCCCTCCATCCCTCACTCCCTCACTCCCTCACTCCCTCACTCCCTCACTCCCTCACTCCCTCCATCCCTCCATCCCTCCCTACCTCCTCCCTCTCTCCCTCCCTCACCATGATTAAACTAGTAAAGCTGCAGAGCTGGGGGTTTACACCTGTGAGTGTGTGTGTGTGTGTGTGTGTGTGTGTGTGTGTGTGTGCGTGCGTGTCTTTGCACGCAGCCTAACCACAAATCCTCTCGAGGAGGAGTACACTGTATGCTGCTTTAATGCAGCCTTTCAGTTTTTCATCTTAGTACATAATTCATGTTCCCGCTTTTTTCTCCTCTTTCTTCTTCTCCTCTTTCTTCTTCTCCTCTTTCTTCTTCTCTCCTCGTACTGTCTGCTTTTCTCTTTATGTATTCTTTAAAAAAAAAATATTATGTTGCTCAAACACAGACACGCACACAAAAACACATACAGAAACACACACACCAAAACACAAACACGCACACCCAAACAACACACGCAAACAAACATACTCTGATTATGTTCTGTTGTGGTTTGGTTCTCAGTGGGGAGCTCGTATCCACTCAGTGTTTCCTTGTGTGTGTTGTGTAAACAGCAGCCAGGGTGGCTGTTGTTTATGTGGGAGTGTGTAAATACTTCAGAGTGTTGGTACAGATATCAAGTACCTCTACGCCTTCTGTCTCTGTCAAGAGGCTGGCATCACTGACATGGTCCTGCTCAGGTGTGTGTGTGCCTGTGTGTGTGTGTGTGCCTGTGTGTGTGTGCCTGTGTGTGTGTGCCTGTGTGTGTGTGTGTGCCTGTGTGTGTGTGCCTGTGTGTGTGTGTGTGCCTGTGTGTGTGTGCCTGTGTGTGTGTGTGTGCCTGTGTGTGTGTGCCTGTGTGTGTGTGCCTGTGTGTGTGTGTGTGCCTGTGTGTGTGTGTGTGCCTGTGTGTGTGTGTGTGCCTGTGTGTGTGTGTGTGCCTGTGTGTGTGTGCCTGTGTGTGTGTGTGTGCCTGTGTGTGTGTGCCTGTGTGTGTGTGCCTGTGTGTGTGTGCCTGTGTGTGTGTGCCTGTGTGTGTGTGTGTGCCTGTGTGTGTGTGCCTGTGTGTGTGTGCCTGTGTGTGTGTGCCTGTGTGTGTGTGCCTGTGTGTGTGTGCCTGTGTGTGTGTGCCTGTGTGTGTGTGCCTGTGTGTGTGTGCCTGTGTGTGTGTGCCTGTGTGTGTGTGCCTGTGTGTGTGTGCCTGTGTGTGTGTGCCTGTGTGTGTGTGCCTGTGTGTGTGTGCCTGTGTGTGTGTGCCTGTGTGTGTGTGCCTGTGTGTGTGTGCCTGTGTGTGTGTGCCTGTGTGTGTGTGCCTGTGTGTGTGTGCGGGTCTGTGTATGGGTAAGTGGACGTGTGTGTTTGTTTAGACTGAGTCTAAGCCAGTGGAAAGTGTATCTGGCTCTCTGAGAGTGGAAGGGTAGGACTGTGTGTTCCTTTCAGAGAGAGAGGTCATTCACTGTGACACACACACACACACACAGGGGTGCTGTGGGGCTAGGTTGTCCACGTTTGCTGACCTTAACCTCAATGTCCTGAAAGACGAATGGTCCTGTCTGTGTTGTGCAGCATTCAGCCCTCTAGCCCCAGGGGCTTTCTACAAGTTAGGGGTAATTCCTAAACGACATGTCCTTTCACGACTGCAGATTCCAACTTCTATTCTGAGAACAGAGACACAACTCTCGGTAACGGATTACAAGTCGAATATTTATTTAGAGCTTGCGTCATGTCAACCAGTCGGAATGAGTCCAGGGGCCTGTTCCATACCGCAAGTTCACCCAATCCGCCAGGCTTAAGTCAGGGAAAGGAACTGACTGGTCTGTCGTATTCTGCTTGTTCTGGTTCTTGTTCTGGTCCTAGGTCTAGCCCTGGTACTGGTCCTAGGTCTAGCCTGGTTCTGGTCCTGGTGGAATGTTAAGGGCACAACTAGGAGGGATGTTTGTGTCTGGATTCTTGGAGCCCTGTAGTGACAGAGAGAGAGAGACAGAGAGAGAGACAGAGAGAGAGACAGAGAGAGAGACAGAGAGAGAGACAGAGAGACAGAGACAGAGAGAGAGACAGAGAGACAGAGACAGAGACAGAGAGACACAGAGACACACAGAGACACAAAGAGAGACAAAGAGAGACAAAGAGAGAAAAAGAGAGGTCCACCCTGGTCTGGTTAATGAAGACATTTCTCCCCCAGTTGACCTCTGACCTACTCAGCAGAAGCCACCAAGGTCGTCTCCGGCCTGTCTCCGTGTATTTAAGCAGTTCTGACAGGGCTGACGACAGCATGGGGACTGACTGCTGATGCCGTACGCAGCATGGCCAAGGTGCTCAATAAGCATGACTCACCCTCCACACACATCACACAGGCACGCTCTCTCTCTCTCTCTCTCACACACACACACACACACACAGCGCAATTAGACCATTTTCAATCCAGTAGCATTTGCGTGGTGCATTGTGTCAGGGATGAAATCAGCCCACAAGCCTCTCGTATCCTCTCACCAGATCCTGGCTTTCTCGCCTGTCTGCCACCTGCCTGCTGGCTGCCTGCTGGCTGCCTGCTGGCTGCCTGCTGGCTGCCTGCTGGCTGCCTGCTTGCTGCCTGCTGGCTGCCTGCTGGCTGCCTGCTGGCTGCCTGCTGGCTGCCTGCTGGCTGCCTGCTGGCTGCCTGCTTGCTGCCTGCTGGCTGCCTGTGTGCTGCCTGTCTCCACCACGGGAGGTCAGATCAAAAGATGGTTCCCCCTAGAATGGTTTCTCTACTGCCTCATTCTCCTGTAAATGGATCGTTAACAGCTTCTGAAACACAGTGTACTGAATCTCCAAGTAGGAGAAGAGAGGAGAGTTTCTCAGGGTGTGCAGGGAGAGAGGCTGAGGGAGGAGAGGAGGAGGAGGAGAGGTGGGGGAGAGAGGTAGAGTAAGCAGGAGAGGTGAAGAAAGATGGGGGGAGTTAGAGGAGGGAGGAGAGGAGTGGAGCAGTACAGAGGAGAGGGGGAGTAAGGAGGAGAGGTGGAGCGACATAAGAGGTGACCTAAGCTGAAGTGTGGGATGCCAGCTGGCTGAGTTCTGCTGCACGTGGGTCTCCGTTAATCACGTTGAAGATGTGTTAAGATGTTAGTTGTCAGAGTGGAGGCGTGTGGGCGGAGGAGGCCTGTCCTGTTCTCTCTGCTCTCCCGTTATTTCACATTCTCTTTTTCTTCTCAGTCTTGTGACAACTAGTCAGGGAGAGTAGGCTCCCTGAGCTTACTGATCTGGGAAAGGGGCGTGTGTGTGTGCGCGTGTGTGTGCAGGGGCATGTGTGCGTGTGTATGAGTCCAGATGGCTGCAGTTTCTCTCGACCAGAGACCACATATGCAATAAAGGACTGTTTTATCCTTCAGGAGAGAACGTGTGTGTGTGTGTGTGTGGGAGTAGTGATGGAGAGTGTGAGGAGGTTCTCTCCCTGGTGCCATCAGGTGACCTGCATCACTCTCCATGTGATGGCTCTCTCTGGGTCACCTAGTGTACCCCACACACACACACACAACCTGACACACACATGCTCACCCACACGCAACCTGACACACACACACGCCCACACACGCTTTCCCAAACACAAACACACACACACACACAACCTGACACACACATGCTCACCCACATGCAACCTGACACACACACGCTTTCCCACACACACATACACGCACACATGCTCACGCACACACAACCTGACACACACACACACACGTACACACCGAGCGTAATGTTGTGCCCTGTGGACAAACACTTTCAATTTACTGTCTCCATCTATTGGAGTAGGAGACTGAATCACTGAAGCTATTTCCTCCAACAATTTATGGGAAGAAGGACTATAAAGAACAAGCCATGTATGAGTGTGGTGAAGGGTACAAGCAATTGAATGTGTGTGTGTGTGTGAGCACACGAGTGTGTGTGTGTGTGTGACGGAGGAGAGCTGCAGGACACACTCACAGTCCTCTGGGCAGGGTCCTGCTGCTTAGGTTGTGTGTGTGTGTGTCTGTGAAAAAGCACGAATACTTGTGAACAACTTATTGAACCATATGGGTATTGGCAGGCTAGTGTTAACTGTGATAATTGTACCTGCATTTGTGCATTATTCAAATGGACTGCATTTATTTTACATAGCGTGTTTTTTCAAATGTATGTTTGTGTGTGTGTGTGTGTGTGTGTGTGTGTGTATGTGTGTATGTGTGTGTGCTTGCAGGTAAAGCTGAGTTCCTGCATATGGGGGAGGAGGTGGATGGTGTGGATATGAGGGCTGAGGTGGGGCTCCTGACGAGGAACATCCTGATGCGAGGAGAGATGGAGGCTGGCTGCTATGGCAACGAAGCCTGCAAGTTCTTCTCCTTCGACACATTTGGGGGCCACTTAAAGGTACGTCAGGCTGCACAAGATGAACAC